>NW_003298766.1:70669-76253 GCF_000151645.1 Tuber melanosporum
TAGGAAGAGGGCAGGACCATGACAATGCATAAAGTGTTTGTTTTGGAGAAGTAAACCTCCTCGTCCTGTATGAGAAATTGTGCTGATAGGATCTGAACCTCTTTGACATTAAGGAATGTCTCCTTCAGGGTCAAGAAGAAAGAGTCTTGCTTGTCAGGAAGGTGAGAAATGGGGAGTAAGTGGATAGCCAGTTGCATCTTGTTGGGTGTGGGGCTGAAACAGGTAATGGTTGTCCATTGCGAGGAAAGATATGTTGAGATGAGAGGTACATACCTGGTAGTACGGGGCATAAGCCATAGCCAGTATTGAAGGGTCGAGAGCAAGGAGGATAAAGGTACCACAGTCCTTAACCTTGGCTGTGAAGACTTTAGGTAAAGGGCAGTTGGCTTCTTTGAGGAGAGCTGCCGCAGTATAGAGAAAAGATGCTGCTATGTCTCTACTGTTTACATGGGGGGTGGGGGAAGTAAGAGGAGTGAAAAACCTCCTCTCAGTGGCAGGCAGTGCCCTCGGAGCCGAGGGACCCACTGGAATGGAAAATGATCTCATGACTTGGGCTGATAAGTTGGTTGACTGCACTTGCTTCTTCTTGCCTTTAGAGGTCGCTGAAGTAGTCACATTGGAGTAGGATACCCTTTGGGATCTTGCAGGAGGGTAGTCTGAGTCAGGGATATCGGGGAGAAACTCAGCAGGGTCAGAATACCTTCTGTCCCTCCATTGCTGGACTTCCCATATTCTCAGGTATTTTGCTATGAAAGCGGCTGAATTGGCACGGTATTTACCTATCGCCGCATGGTAGTAGGGAATGTCAGGTTCATATTGGGCAGGGTACCCTGAGAGTAATACTACAGGGAGCATGGAGGCATGATTGTTGCTAGCTGGTTCCTTACCATTTCGTGAAGATTGAGGAAGTGAGGCGGTAGGGGTCAGGACAGGGGATTAGGGGGGATGGGGCTGGGTTGACGGCCAACTGTGTGAAAAAATCCTTGATAGATGCACAGAGGGAGGCCACGGTACTGGCTTAGACAGCTGTCATGCTAGGGTTGCTTTGCGATGGAAGAGAGTTGGTGATCTGAGAGGAGAGGTCATGAACCCTAGCGTTAAGCTCATTCACAGTGTGGGAGAGGGTGTGTAGTCCATGGACAAGAGTAGAAACAAGTTGGAACAGGTATGTTTCCACAGTAGAGAGGGCAAGGACATCTTGATGTCTAAATAGAGGAAGGTGTTTCGTAGGCCATTCTAGCAGCTTGCTTACTGAGAGGTTAAGTCTTGCTAGGTAATCATGGGGAGGGAGGATAGGAGCAGCCGAAAGGTGGGTGTGACTGATTGCATGAGGGCATACCATGATATGTAGAAGAGGTGCCAGAATATGAGATAATAGCTGGGTCTATTGGCTAAGCAAGATAGAAGGTCTTTTAGTACAGGCCAAGGAGGATTGTAAGTTTCAAGGGGTTTTCACCAGATGCTAATGATATTGACTGCAGGAATATAATGTAGGTGTGGGGGAAGAATGAGGGCGCAGAGCATGCTGTAATAGAGGTCCTTTTTCTTGTATTTTTTATATCATCATTCAATTGCTTGTTTAAGGAACAAGAATATTACATTCAGCATGAGCTATGGTATTAAGAAAACCTCTCCACCTCGGACTGAGAGAAAATCCATACTCCCAAGACCCTCTGCTATAGGCCAAACTGTACACACTTTAAAGGTGACCAACTCGTGTACGCAGTCCATAGATCTCACGACTTGAATGCGAAGGCCTCTTGCCTAGAAGTCAACCATATGCCCAAAAGGTTTCTTTGCCCGGAAGACCCCCTATCCACTAAGTACATGTAGCCAACAGAAAGAAAACTAAACAAGCTAGGCAGGAAAGCATAAGGAAAAACTCTACCTGTAAACTACTAGACCTAAAAGGTTATAAAAGAGAGTAACTACTGCCTACTGAACCGTCAAGTTGCCGTTTATAATGAACTGCCCGTGAAGTAGACAGCTGGTGATGAGCCCTAAGGCCATAAACTCCCAATCAGTTAAGTCACAGATATAGTGCAGTACCATGATCTGCCAATCAGAAAGAGAGGCCTTGGTGCTAGGCCCGAGGAGTAGATGTTAGGCAGAGAAGATACTACCCAGCACTAGAGTACTAGCAAAACATCGACTGTGGGTAGGCAGCAGGCCAGAGATTTAGAACACCACATGGCAGAGGGGGGAGGTAGTAGGATACTAGCAAAAATAGAGTAGGCAGTAGGGTGTAAGCGGATGTAATCTAAGAGAGTAGTTGGAGGGAGGGCTCAAGGCCCCAGAGCAGACAGGACTGTAGAAACCGTAACATTGCCATATTACTGTGTCTTTCAAGTAGTCCCTTATTCAGGGAGAGATAAGATTACTTAGTTGAGTAGATTATACTGGCAGAAGGGAATTGGAAGGGTGAGGGTAGGAAGACGACAGCATCATGAACTGAATGACTAGATGGGTATGATCGAATCTTACTGCAAGAGAGACCCCAAAGTTACTAGCTGAGGCATTCCTCAACAGAGATCATGTAAGTGGGGTGAAATACATCCACCAGTGCCAGTGCCAACTAGAAGTCAAGAGAGGAAGCCTACTATGCCAAAGCAAAGTGAGCCCTCAAGTAAGACAGGACTACTAAGTGCGGTGCAGATAACTCTGACATTAAGCAAACTGAGAACAAGCCAGGAATAAGCAGGAGAGGCTGTTGAAGAGAAACAGAATCTCTAGGCAGGAACTATTGAGGGGGCAGAGGGGAGGGTTGATGGCCCACAATAGTTGACCCTGGTGTTGTCAAACTATGTGGGAGGAAAATAAGAGTGACAAGGTCTGCTGTAATGGAGGTCCTTTTTTATTATTATGATTATTATTATTATTATTATATATTCTTTGCTAAGGTACAAGAACTCGCATATAGTACTAGCTATGATATAAACAAAACCTTAATTCCAAAGTAAACTCAGATAAAAGAAACTACACTAGTATCTCTAACTATCACAAACAGCAAATGTCACAAGATGCATGAAGCTAACTATAAAGGAAAATATTCAAACAAAGCCAAAGAAAACCTAACTACTGAGAAAATGAAACAAAGAAGACCCTTCCAACTTTGGAACGTAATGGGAGAATAGAGAGGTAGATGGGAGGGCCGTGCCATTAGTAGGTTGGAGAGGGCAGGCAGGATTTCTGAAAGCAGGCATTTCAGGGCGAAAACTAGTTGAGATAGTGGAGATATAGGCGGTGAGGTCATCTAGTGGAGCTGGTATTGACTAGAGGGACTCTTTCTTGTGCAGGCTCTCGAATCCCAAGAGGTAGAGGTTCCTGGCATGCTCATAGGAAGGGCAGGTAAGGGTGGAGTAGTGGAATATCTCGATCTCTATCTCACAGTAAGAAGGGATGTCAGGGGTGTCAGGGTTTTACCAGGAGTGGTGACCAGTTAGGTCACTTTTCCTGGACCTCATTTGATGGATATGTCCCGCAATAAACTTGCTGAGGCATATGAAGGAGTGGGGAGCTAGTATGGGGAAGTATAGTTAGTATAGGGGGGGTGGGTATTGTTTAGCCTAGGTGTTGAGGAGTAGCTACCTGCAGCCATTATTGACGGCAAGGAATGAGAGGTCGCCTAGAGTGGTTGGGGGTAAGGGTGAGGGGAGGATAGCATTGGATGCTGAGGGAACACTGGAGAGATGACCTCCAGGTTTGACAACCCTATGGGTAATGGCATAGAGTAGAAGGTATCTTCTTATGATGGGAGTAG
Source organism: Tuber melanosporum (assembly GCF_000151645.1). Classification (NCBI taxonomy): domain Eukaryota; kingdom Fungi; phylum Ascomycota; class Pezizomycetes; order Pezizales; family Tuberaceae; genus Tuber; species Tuber melanosporum. Next base: position 74,430 of record NW_003298766.1, read on the forward strand.
GTTCAGAAGTTTTCCAGTTAAGGGGCCTGTAAACTGGCATGAGGCCTATTGTGAGCAGATACTGATTTTCTGGTGAATGGAAAGATGATGTAGTAGGAAAGAAGGAGTGGAGTCTTGATGTGGCTGGGTTCCATTTGGGTGGGAGACAGACTATCCAAAGGACTACTAGGTATTGTTAGTATTTAATGAGACTTGTATCGGCGGAAGAGCCAACTCACATGGGAGGATGCCAGTAGGGGTTTCTGTAAAGCAGTTAGTTACTAACCTCTGGACCTGTTTTCAGAAGACAGCCAACTGGTCCATCATAGAGGCTGAAGGGGTGAAGAGATTGGCACTGTGGAGCATAATAGGTGTTAGAAGAGAGGAAGCCAAATGATGGCAGAGGTAGGGAGCTAGTCCCTTTTTGGGACCCGATAGCCTGTTCAGCATAGAGAATGTGCCTTGAGCTGGGGCAAGGTACTATGAGAAATAGGTATTAGTTACCCATCGGTAGGAGCATGTAGGAGGATCAAATGAGTAGCCAAGCCACCAGATCACTCTTGAGGGATGAAAGAGTAGGCCATCTATAACTATTAGGAGGGTGTAGGAGGGGCCTGTCTGTTATGGGGTATACTAGTGCAGGAGTTCTGTTTTGGGAATGGAGAATAAGAGGTACAGTTTTCTTCCTCTTTGACTCCGCATTATAACCAGATGCTGAAGGTGCTGGACATTTCTCCTATAGGAATTGGAGGCCACAGTTACTGTGAGGTCATCCACATAAGTGAGGATTAGGCCTAATAGGATTGGGAAGTGAAGGGATAAAATATAGATAACAAAAAGGAGCGGCAAGATGAGGGAACGATGTATGATGCTAACGGAGACTGGCTTGAAGACCCAGGGGGAACCAAGGAAAATGAGGTGATATTACCTATATAATATATTTACAAGGTGCTAATTACGTTATTAGTAATAGGTATGATAGTTGGCAGGTTGCCTGCTCTACCAGAGAGGAGGTGAGAGCTGAGAACTAAAGGAGGCTTGGAAGGTATAATGGGAAAATATTGGAGTAACTATTCAACTATGTATATTGAAATACTGTCTGTTGAAGTCTGCCTTTTTGATCATAGAATCAGGCGGTCTTTAAATATACAAATCTGTTCATGTCTAGCATAAATGAAATTACTCAAAGGTATCAAACAATACACTTTGGTAAAAGAACTTAAGTATCAAAACAATACTTAAAACAAAACATAAAACAAACTAAGTATCAAACGATACTTAAAACAAAATATAAAACAAAACCAACTATCAAATGATAGTTAAAACAAACTAACTATCAAAGTGATACTGTAAATAAAATATAAAACAAAACCAAGTATTAAACAATACTTAAAACAAAACAAAAAACAAAACCAAGTATTAAACGATACTTAAAACAAACCAAGTATCAAAGTGATGCTTAAAACAAAACATAAAATAAAAGTAATAACCTAGTGCCCATACCAGTTACAGCCTGCCTGACAGGAAAGACCTAGTCTAGGAGCTGAGGTATGGGGGAACTCCTTTAAAGCATAACATATGGAAGAGTTCATTAGGGGCGACCTGTAATAGAGGTTATTTTAATTTTATTTTTAATTTTATCATTATGTATTCTTCATTAAGGTACAAGAACTCGCCTTCTGCACTAGGTATGGTGTAAACAAAACCTTAATTCCAAAATAAACTAAAATAAAAAAAACCAAACTAGTACCTTCAAATAATGCAAACAATCTATATTGCAAAGTGCAAAACTGCTAAATATAAAGAGAAATATTCAAACTAAATATAGAACAAAACCTATCACTG
>NW_003298766.1:76403-170418 GCF_000151645.1 Tuber melanosporum
AGTGGAGGCGCCGGAGCTACCTCTACTTTAAAGTGCTATCTAGGTACTAAACTGAGGTTAAATAGTGGCAGGAAGGGGTGGGGCCACATGAGGGCCTGGACTGAGAGATAAGATCCCTAAATACAGGTATCTCAGGGGGAAAACAGGTTGTAGTCACGGAGATATAGGCGGATAAGCTGCACAGGATGGCAGGTGATGACCAGAAAGACTTCTTATTGCTCAGGTTCTCGACCTCTAAGAGGTGGAGGTTCCTGACTCTCTTGTAAGAAGGGCAGGTGAGAATGGTATGGTGGAGAGTCTTGGTCTCTATCTCATTATAGGGATAAATGTCTGTGGTGTCCAGGTCTCTCCCAGAGTAGTAACTGGCCAAGTAACTCTTGCCTGACCTCATCAGGTGGATGTGTCCCATAATGAATTTCCCAAGTCCCATAAAGGGGTAGGGTAACAGCCTAGGGGAATATGCATAGTGGAGAGGAGGTGGGTACTATTTGGCCCAGGTATTTAGGAGAAGCTGGTGGCAGCCATTCTTGATGGTAAAGAAAGGGGGGTCGCTGGGGGCTCCACGGGGCATTGGTGAAGGGAACAGAGCCGCTGATGTTAGGGAAACATGGAGGAGGTAACAAACAAGCTTGTCTACTCTATAGGCTATGGAATCTAGTGGAAGGTGTCTCCCTACAGGAGGAGTCAGCTCTGGTGTTTTCCAAATCACGGGCAACTAGCACGTTGTAAGGTCTATCATCAGGATACGAGGATCCAATGGGAAGCGAGATTCTGAGGTTGAAGAGAAGGAAGAGTGAAGAAGCGATCTGGCTGGATTCCTCTCTGGTGGGAGGCAGATTATCATAAGTGCTATAAGGCATTGGCAGTACTTGATAAGACATTGGATCGGTGGAAAGGAAGACTCGCAAGAAAGAATGCCAGTGGGGGTCTCCATGAAGTAGTTTGTGATCTACTTTTGGATCTGTCTCTAGAAGAGTGGCAGCTAGTCTGTCATAGAGGCTGAGGGCAAGAAGAGATCTGCCCCATAGATCAAGATGGTCACCAGGAGGGAGGAGGCCAGTATGTGGCAAAGAAAGAGAGTAAGCCCTTTGTCGTGGCCTAATAGTCTTTTAAGTATGGAGAAAGTACCTTGAGCTAGCATCAGTGGTTTTGAAAAGTCGGTATTGGTTACCCAATGGAGAGAACAGAAGGCAGGTGCAAACCAATAACTGAGATATGGGATCACCTGTGAGCGGAGAAGAGCAGACCATCAATAAATATGGGGAGACTAGGTGTGGGGTCTCTTTGTTGGGATGTTCGCCAATGCAGCAGTTCAGTTTTGGGTATAGAGAACGAGATGCCTAGCCTTCTACTCCTCTGAGTCAACATCTTAACTAGATACTAGAGGTGTTAGACATTTCTTCTGTAGGAGTTGGAGGCCACAGTTACTGCAAAGTTGTCTACATACAATAGGATCAACTCACATAGTACAGGTAAATGGAGGGAGGAGACCAAGATGATATAGAGGAGCAGTAAGATGGATGAGCCTTGTGGGATGCCAACCTGAGCTGGTCTGAAAACTCTAGGTGAGTACTAGAAAACGAGATGGCATTACCTGCCTGTTAGCCAGGACCTGGTCCAGGAATACAGGTATGGGGGACAGCTCCTAACATGTAACATATAGAAGAGATCATTGGAGGAGACATTGTCGAAACCTCCCTTGATGTCAAGGAATAGAGTAGAAGCTGCAAGCTGCGAGCATCAGAGTGTTTGAATCTCATAGGTTATTGTAGTGCATACATCAAAGGTACTGAGCCTAGGAAGGAAGCTACATTAGTGTGGATTGAGCAGGTCAAGAGACCTTACCAGGGGAGAGAGATGGTTCGCCATTATTGTTTCCAAAATCTTGGAGATTGTTTTTAGGAGGACATTTATGTAAAAGAAGATAGGGGTGTCTTATGAGGTCTTACCAGGTATATCTAAAACCACCCCATTTGCCATCTTGAGCGATGCTAGATGGAAGCTAAATGAAACTAAGAGAGAGAGGGGGGTGACTAGTAGAGAGGTATAGGCTGTATTAATCTTCTACACTGCATATAGTATGAGATCAGGTCTGGTGGCTGAGGAGGGAGAGGACTTACTGAGTACGGCAGCTACTTCTCCTCCAGCAGGGGAGAGGAGTGTCAGTAAAAGTCCTGAGAATGGATGGGCAGAAACCAGGTAGTATTGGTGGGAAGAAATTGGAGAGCAGTAAGTCATTCAGCTCCATAGGGGAGGTTGCCTTGGGTATTGACGGAAAGTGTTCCGGAGGCTTGCTGAAAGTGAACCTTTTCTCCATCCACATGTTTCAGGGAGTTGCAATCTCAAGGAACCTGGTCCAATGTTTCTTCTTGGCATTCCTAATTGCCTGAAAATAGGTATTTTTAGCGAAGCTGGTGTCAGCCTGTATGTCGTCTGAACGGGAGGCAAGTACCTCTCTGGCACAGGAGCGGTTGACCCTTCTTAGATCAGATACAGTGTCTGACCACGAAGGTTTTGATCATGTGGGGGGTCTTTTCATGGATGTATACTTGGTCAGGATCAAACATACCCGGTTGATATTGACGTCTAGCCAGAGGATTGGTACCTGTTGGGTTGGGAGGGGAGGAGGTGGAGGAATCGTGAGGGAGCCTAGGTCATCTAAGACCTGAGGCAAGTCAGTGGCTATCACATGTGGCACGAGTTGACGCGAGAAGAGTACCGGGAAGGTAAGCGTTAATAATATAGGGACATGGTCCGACTCAGTAGACTGAAGAGACACCTTCTACGATTACTGTTGAGTGGAGGAATGCGTGGCTGCACAGAAGATGTGGAGCAGGAGTGTGTTTGTAAGAAGGATTGAACTTAGTTGTATTGCTCAGGCGGTTACCTGCTGGCTAAGCATAAGTGGTAACTATCATGCGCACTATGATCTAACTCTATATCCATAACTATCTAAACCCTAATACCACTAGAACACATACCACAACTCGGGTCGTTGCCCGTACATAGTAATAACACTCAACACTCCCCCTATGGGCATCACCGTCCACTGATATCTAAGTAAAAATAAAAGTAAAAAAGTAAACACAGATGAGAAAGGTAAAAGCGTGAAACAGGAAACTAAACTAAACTAGACTAGACCACACATACCAACGAACTCAACATGCGTTACCAAAACAAGAGGTTTCATCAATCCATCTGTGTGTAACGATCCCTCTCTGGATAGTTAGTTCTTGGTGATGGGGATCGATACTTCTCTTTCTGTCTTCTTCTTTCTTTATCTTACGATAGCTCTAGGCCTCTGCCTACGTTACCAATAGTACAAGACCTTTGTTTTCTATCAGGAACACCTATCGTAAGCTTTCTCTAACTCGTCCTCGTGAAGGACTTCCTTGGCGTAACAATAACGGTGCAATAAAGATAAAGATCGTAAAGATGTTTTATATTCGTTAAAGTAATAAGTCGGAAAAGTACTTAGAATAAAGCATGAAGAACCTATCTTCCTCGGCTGCCTCGGCCTCCTTATATAGTGTTCTTCCCGCCCATAGTCATGTGACCTAAAGTGGTCACATGTGCGAAACCAAATCATAACAAACTAGTCATGTGACCAAAGTGATCACATGCTCAAAACCCATGACCTCATAGTGAGGTCATATGCAAAAACTCATAAACCAATCATAACGCAATAAACAAGTCATATGACTCGACTGAGTCATATGCGTGAAACCCATGACCCCATAACGAGGTCATGTGCGAAACATAAATCATGTGCGCAAAGCTTACCCGCAAGGCACACTCGTAAGGCATACTCGCCAGGTGCATGTCCCATGACTCATACTTAAGCCATGTGCGAAAGCATCACAAATCCCACACATAACAAATCATATAACCCGAATGGGTCATATGCGTAAAACAATAACATACTTGTGACTCATAGCCATGTGTCACGTGAAAACCTTTTCCATGCCAAGCCACGTTCGTGACACCGCGATCATATCATTAGTTCCCATGTACTTTATACTAACATCCTTTCCATCCTCAATAAGCTCTCTTATCTGACAGACACATACCCCAATATGTTTGCTGTGAGGTTTATACGTCGTGTCTTTGAATGTAGAAAGCGATGCTGGATTATTGTTAAAGAGCGTACTGACTGGGAGGTCCTTTCCTGTGATTTCTGCAACCAATCGTTGAAACCAGACTAGCTCCTGTATAGCAGATGTGCTTGCAATGAACTCTTGGTCAGCAGTGCTGGTGGTGGTTATTGATTGATGTTTTGAGTGCCACTGAATTACACTGAAGCTGAGAAGAAATGCATATCAAGATGTAGACTTGAATGAGCCCGCATCTCCTGCGAAGTCTGAATTGATGTAGCCTTCGAGAGACAGCTCACGATTTGTTTCTCTCCCCAGACTGAGCATGAGTCTGAGATGTTTCATTCCTGTCAAGTAGCGTAGAACCTGTTTAGAACAAACCCAGTGCTGTTCCATAGGCTCTGCATTAAACCATCCAATGTATGAGACTGTGAATACAATTTCGGGTCTCATGCCAGTTGCAATCCATTCCAGGCTGCCAATCAACTGTAGATAAAGTGTCTTATCACGGAGAATGTCGCCTTCGCATCACAATCCAGGATTCTTCTTTTCTATTGGCCTATGGGCCAGTTTGCTTCCAGCCATACTGAACCATGCCAACACTCTCTCAATGTAACCCTCCTGCGTAAGGGAAATCGAGTGTGTCTCTACCTCTCTAGCCACGACCATTCCCAGGAAGTGACCAACTGTACCGAGATCCACCATCTTGAACTGTGCCTTCAGCTTCTCACAGACGGAGACCACATTCAGAGCGGTCTCTGTGATACACATGTTGTCGATGTAGAGGGCCAGTATCGTACTGTCTTCTTGCGTGTAGATGCAATAGTCGAATCTCCTCCGATGGAAGTCCAATTTGTTGAGAAGGAAGGAATCGATCATCGTGTACCAGCAGCAGGGTGATTGCTTGAGCGCATAGAGACTCCGATTTAGGCGTGCAAGGCGTGCCCCAAATGCGCTGTCCGGTAACATTATATAGATTTCCTACTCTTCACTTTCATATCTGAGGATCTCCTTGACTTCTTCAGTAGCCACGCCATCGTCCTCTTCATTGAACTCGTCACTCCAAGCCAGCTGTTCTTCCCACAGCTCGACAGCCGGAGCGTAAAAGCATACAGGCGCCTTGCCTTCAGCAGTCTGAAAGCTGAAGTAGGAAGTAGATTTCTCGAATTGAACATCACAGGAGATGACAAAGCGTTTTCGTTATGAGCCATAGAGGTGATACTGGGAGGTAGTTTCCGTAAACCCAATGAATATGTATTTCTTCGCCGCCTTGTCGAGCTTCTTTCTGGTCTGCTTGGGTACTTGTGTGTAGCAAACGCATCCCCAAACCCGGAAGTGCTCGTAATCCAGTTTCCTTCCATACCATAACTCGAACGGTGTACTCCCGGGACAAATTGCATGTGTGGGAAGATGGTTTTGAACGTAGATTGCTCCCATAGCGGCCTCAGCCCAGTACTGCTCAGGTGCGTTGATGGTGTGCAGCAAGGTTCTGGTTATTACTATCACCATACGGTTTGCCCGCTCACTGATACCATTGGACTGCGGGGTGTATGGGGTCATTCTCTGCATCTCAATTCCTTCCTGTTGAAGTAGATGACAGAACTCATTTGATGTGTATTCACCTCCTCCATCCGTACTGAGTTTATAAATTGATCATTCTTGTTGCTTCTCAACGAGTGCTTTGTATTCCTTAAAGCAGGCGAAAGCTTCAGACTTCTTCTTCAGAAGGTAACCTATCTTGTATCTTGTAAAGTCATCCATAAACATCAGTAAATAGCTGGATCCTTCGAGAGATTTGGGTTCAATTGGTCCAGTGATGTCACAGTGGATCAATTCAAAAGGTTGTGTTGCTCATGACGTTGAGAGGACGTGAGGGAAAGGTTTGCGGGCCATTTTCCCATAGACGCAACCGACACAAACACAGCGGGCCATGTGGTGTAGTCTTGGGATCTCATTTTTCTCCATAGAAAGACATCTAACCACGTCCGTTCCCAGGTGCCCCAATCCAAAATGCCATAAAGTGGCCGCCTTCACCGCTTTTTCGTCATTCGTTGGCAACTCTGTCTCACTTATCGAAATCCTATCAGAGCCCATGCTGTGCTGGCAGGTCTGAAGGATATAGAGTCCTCCTCTCTCCATTATCCTCAATGTGAGTTCCGTCCCATTTTTGTAAAATAGCCCCTCCTCCTAGAAGGAACTCCATGAAAACACTGGTTAATCTCAGCTGAGAGACAGAGAGGAGACTGTTCTTGTTGCAATCCAGAACATGCAGGACACCGGGGATGACGAACACTGTTTTCCACCTCCTAGTGCTGTCCCAGACTACTAGCTTAATGTCACCCCGTCTCAGAGCATCAATTTCCATGTTGTTCGCTACTCGAATCTGATGTTCGCCCTCAGAGATCGGAGTGTAGCTGATGATGTCTTCCCTTGCACCTGTGACTTGGGTACTACGGCCACTATTGAGGAGCCACTGCTGGGTGCTCACTATGATGACAGATGAACTGTACGCCGTAAAGAGGAAATTGCTGGGTTGGTTTGCGGGTGCCCCCTGGGCAGCCATAGTGACTTTGTCTTGCCGGGTGCCCTATGCGGTATCTGCCTTGAGCTTTCAACACTCGCTCCGTCGATGCCCCTTCTTCTAGCAATAGTAGCAGGTCATTGATTCCTCCCTGATGGCTTCTGAAAATCAGCACCGGGATCATCTATTCGTACCAGACCAGGTCTTCGAATTTTCAAAAGCTCTCTCTTTCACTACGAGAACTGAGTTCTTCCCCACAGTTCCGCTTCCGTCGCGATTGAGCGATGACTCACACGCCTTGATTGCTGTGATCAGGTCTTCTGGTTGGTCGGGCTTGATGATCGTGGCCTGCAAGTCTCTCCATTCGTGCCAGGATGGAGGTAGTCCATTCAACAGGTAAAAAGTCTTTTCGCACAGTTTCATGGCTTCTTCAGCCTCGCGCAAACACTCGATAATATACTCCAATTCATGGATGGATTTGGCGGCCGTTTCTTGAGCTTCGGGACTGCAGTTGAAGAGTGAACAGCGAAAGTAATAGAGTTCTAACCCAAGAGCTTTGTGATACCCCTCTGTGAGCTTGTCCCACAATGACTTGGGATTTATGTCGTAGTTGTCTGAGGTATATTGTGCACAAATGTACGGTTCCATGAGGTTGTCGATCTTCGCGGTTATCCGAAAGCACTTGCGCTGATATTTGGTGTAGGCAGCCACGATGGCTGTATCGGAACTATCTTCATCAGGCGCAATTTCCTTCCCAGAAACAATCTACCACATGTCTAGCTCTTTCAGTTGGTCAGATATTCGCTGGCGCTAGGGGCCGAAGTTCGTATCACCTAAGAGGGGGAAGGCAAGACGGCCCGTCGGGGCGGTATTGACCAATTCAGACATAGTGTAGAGTAGAGAAAAAAAAAGAGAAAAGAAAGAAAGCAATATTGCACGTAGCTCTTGAAGTGTATAGTAGGTCTAGAAATGATCCGAAAATCAGCATAGTAATGACAACCGTCTATTGGATGAGCGATTTCTAATACAGAGCACGGGTCGCCCAGAGGCTCATAACCTGTTGAGTGGAGGAATGCGTGGCTGCACGAAAGATATGGAGCAGGAGTGTGTTTGTAAGAAGGCTTGAACTTAGTTGTATTGCTCAGGCGGTTACCTGCTGGCTAAGTACAAGTGGTAACCATCATGCGCACCACGATCTAACCCTATATCCTTAACTATCTAAACCCTAATACTAACCGAATACATCCCACAACTCAGGTCGTTGCCTGTATATAGTAACAACACTCAACAATTACACAAAAGGGGAAAGATGATGATTGGAGAAAGCCAAGTTGAGTACCAAGGGAGCATGGTTCTGCTGTAGTGAGAAATGTGTGTACACTCTAGGTGTTTTCAGGAGAGAGAAGCAATGTTCTGGCATGAGTTCTGCATACAGGCTAAAGGTGCGAATCTCCTTTTATAGGGAGCGGTGTGGGTCCCACTAAAGGTGGTGAAAATTGAAGTCACCCACTACCAGGGTGCGAAAATCAAGCACTGAGAAAGCCTTCTCAGGTGAGACTGTGTACTAAAGTAAGAAAACCCTCTGGAGGAAGTAGAGGTTGAGAATTCTAAACCTCTTATGAGAAGAGTTAAACAAACCACAGGGAGTATAGACATCCACCGACATCATGGTAAGGTTGCTGGAAAGCATGGGAACCAATAAAACAATATCAAAAAAGAAGTACACGGCAAAAGCTGCCACCCATAGTGACATCCCTGGTGCCATCTGTGGGGCAAAAGACTTAACGCTGGTAAAGTATAGAAGCATGCAACCAAAAAGGTTTGGGATCTTAAAGTGTAACAAGAGAGAGGAGAGAGGGTAAAGTAACTAAAGTATTAAAGAAAGAAACACATTCCAGCTTCGCAAGCAGTTATGTTGAACGAGGGAAACGAAGCTAGTGCTATACAGAGGAGTAGTAGAAACTGTGGAAGAAGGAAGAGTAGAGTGGGTGTTGAACAATATCGGGATGAACCATTTAGTGGCTCGGGAACAGGAATGGGAGTAACTTTCTCCGGAGTTTGGAAGGGGTTTGCTCCTTGAGTGCGGGATTGTGCTCTAAGGAAGAGTCCTCCTAAATGTCTAAAGGGGGTGGCAAATGGGAGATTGGGAGGGGCTCTATTCTGGGGTCCATTTCTGAGGTCGATAGAAGAAGCAAGGCGTTGGGGCCATACAGGTCCAGATGCCAGAACCTCTCCTCAATCGTTCTGTATATCTATTTCTACCTCCCTGGAGGGAGGAGTCAGAGGCGGAGGTAGTGGAGGGGGCTGTAGGTGTTGGATGTACGACTGATTGAAGGTAGGGTCAGTGGAGAAACAGTTAGGGCAGCTGGGGACAGTGGTAGGAGAGCAGTCAACTACTGGCTTGAGGTTGCCACCTCTGGGGCAAGTTGGGTTCTAGCAGTGGTGAGCCACCTTAGTGTGGCTGAGGCCATATATAGGGCAGATGGAGTAGTCTGTTTTGTATCTTACTACTTGGTAGCCATAACCAAAGCAGTTCCTGTATTAAGTGAATTTGTTTACGGAGAATGCATATTTGATCTGGCATCTAGATACGTAGAGGACAGTCCTACCCACCATCTTCTCCACATCCAAGGATGCAACCGTAACAACGTACGAGATGTTTGCTTTGGAGAGGTGTAACCCCTTGTCTTGTATGTAGAACTGGGCTGAGAGGATTTATAACTCTGTGAAATTGAGAATGGTTTCCCACAAAACCCTCAGGAGGGTATCTTAGTCATCCTAGAGGAACACGATGGGGAGAGAGAGAATTACTAGCCATATCTTGTTGGGTATCAGAAGGAAGTAGAGGTAATCATTATCACTCACAGGAGAAGATTGGTTGAAACTGGAGAAGAGGACCAGGTAGTAGGAAGGGCATACTGTAGCTCCTATGTGAGCATCAAGGGTATGGAAGGTTACTATACCACAGTCATTAACCTTGGCCATGAAAGCTTTAGGGAGAGGGCTGTTGGCCTCTTTAAAGACCATTGCTGCAGTATTGGGGAAGGAAGCTGCTATGTTTCTGCTCTGGTTGTGAGGAACAGGGAATGAGTAAGGGGCGAAGAACCTTCTCTCTGCAGCAGGCAGTGGCCACAGGACAAAGGGACCAGCTTGCCTATGGACTCCTTTTGTGACTTGTACTACTGAGGAAGTCATTTTACCTTGCCTTTTCTTACCTTTGAGGGGTATTGAGGTAGCAACATCGGAATAGGAAGCTTTTGAGGTACTGGGAGGGGGGCAGAGTCATCTTAGTCTGTGATGCCAGGGAGGAATGTGGCCAACTTGGGATTTTTCCTGTTCCTCCATTGTTATTCCTCCCATGTTCTGAGTATTTCACCATGAAGGCAGCTAGGTTGTTACCATACTTACCTAGTACCGTATTATAACTAGGGATGTTGGAGTTGTACAGGACTGGGTACCCCGAGGGTAATACTGCAGAGCAGGTGGGGGCAGGAGTATTGGTGGCTGGTTCCTTACCCTTTCTAGAAGGAAGGGGCACTAGGACACTTAGGACCAACACAGGTGGTTGCGGTAGTGGGGAGAGATTGGCCACCAATCTGGTAGATAGATCCTTGTTCGATGCTTGAAGGGAGGCCAAGGAACTTGCTGGAATTCTATGGGCTTTCACTGGTTTCGCTTTAGGGGGGAGAGCATTAGCTGTTTGCGAGGAGAGGTCATGAATCCTGGTATTCAATTCATCAACAGTGTGGGAAAAAGCATATAGGCTATACACAAGTGAGAAAATATAGGGAAGCCGGTAGCACTCTCCAGTGGAGAGGTCCAAAACTCTCTAGCATTGGAGAGGGGGTAGGTGATTGGAAAGTCATTCTAGAAGTTCTCTCACAGAGGAGATGAGTCTTACCAGGTTTTCATGAAAGGGAAGGATTAGTGCAGCCGATGATGAGCATGATGGAGGATGCGAGACAGCCACATGATTCAAAGCTGGGGTGGTGGAATGTGAGAGTGTGGCGGAGTCTATAGCCTAGCAAGGTGAGGTCGTCCCTGGGCGTAGGCAAGGAGGATTGTAATATACAAGGAGTTTTTCACCCAAGGCTAATCATATTGAAGGCAGAAGTAGAACATAGTGGAGGAAAAAGTAGAGGACGAGGAGCATGCTGTAATAGAGGTCATCTTTTTTATTTTATTTTCTACAAGCCGTTAGTTATTTAAGGTACAAGAACATTGCATGCAGAGCTAGCTATGGTGTAAATAAAACCTTAATCTCAAAACAAACTACAACAAAAGAAACCACACTAGTGTCTCTAAATAATATGAATAACCCATGTCGCAAAGTGCAAATCTGCTAAAGATAAAGGAAAGCATTCAAACTAAACATAAGAGAAATCCTCTCACTAAGAAAGCTAAATAAGGAAAACTTTCCCCATCTAGTACTAGACCAAGGATGAAGAGTTGAATGAAGGGACAGGGCCACTTGAGGGCTGGGATGTAGAGGTGAGATTTTTAAATGCAGATATCTCAGCCGGGAAACCCAGTGAAGTCGCAGAGATATAGGAGGACAAGCCATGCAGGAGAACAGGTGACGACTAGAGAGGCTGTTGTTTGCTCAGGCTCTTGACCTCTAGGAAATATAGATTCCTGGCTCTGTTGCGAGGAGGATAGGTGAGAAAGGCATAGTGGAAAGAAACAAACTCTATTTCATAATAGGGGCAAGCATCAGGGGCATTCAGGTGTGTCCAAAAGCTGTGACTGGCCAGGTAACTCTTCCTGGACCTTATATTATAGATGTGGCCTAGAATAACCTTTTGGAGTTCCACGAAGGGGTGGGGCAACAAGCTAGGCAAATACATGTAGCAGGGAGGAGGCGGGTACTTTCTGTCCAGGTATTTAGGAGAAGCTGGCAGCAGTCCTGCTTGGGGGCAAGGAAAAGAGGGTCGCTTGGAGCTGCAGTAGGCAGCTGTGATGGGAGGAGAGCCACCAATGCTGGAAGAACAAGGGGGAGATGACCAATGAGCTTTCCTACTCTATAGGATATAGCATCTAGTGGAAGGTGTCTCTGTACAGGAGGAGGCAGTTATGGCCTTTTCCTATTCAGGGGTCGGTAGCCCGATGTGAAGCCTATTGTTAGGAGGTGGTGATCCTCCATATAGCGATATTCTGAGATGAAAGGGAAGGAAGAGTGAAGATGTGATCTAACTGAGTTCCTTTTTAGTAGGAGGCAGACCATCCTAAGTGCTGCAAGGCATTAGTGGTACTTGATAAGGTATTGGATAGGTGGAAAGACTGACTCACAAGGGAGGATGCCAGTGGGGGTTTCAGTGAAGCTGTTTGTGACCCACCTCTAGATCTGTCTCTAGAAGACAGCCAGCTGATCTGTTATAGATGCTGAGGGTAAGAAGAAACCTGCCTCATAGAACAGGATGGATGCCAGGAGGAAGGGGACCACCTTGTGGCAAAGAAAGAAGGCGAGCCTTTTGTTAGTACCTGACAGTCTTTTAAGCATGGAGAAAGCGCCTTGGGCTGGCGCTAGGCATTTCAAAAAGTGGGTATTGATTACCCAATGGAGAGACAGGCGGCTAGTTTAAACCAACAGTCTAGTCATTAGAATACCCTTGAGGGGTAAAAGAGCAGGCCATCTATAACTATTGGGAGAGTAGGTGTGGAGCCCCTTTGTCTGAGAGTCTGCCAATGCAGGAGTTCTGTTTTGGGCACAGAGAATCATAAGCCCAGTCTTCTACCTCTGTGAGTTAACATCTTAACTCAATGCTGAAGGTGTTGGTTATTCCTTTTGTAACATATTTCACCGTGAAACCGCCCATCGCTGGGTAGCTGCCCACCTTGGGTACTCGAAATTACCCCGCTTTAGAGTACCCACGCAAAACAACAATAACCCCAAACCATACAAGATTTTCAAAATGGGTCAAGTACGCCAGTGAGTTGATGCTTCAAGGGAACTCCTATTTGCTTCAGCATTAGAAGACTTGCAGACAGGCAAAATTAGAAGTATTAGGACTGCTGCAGAGAGATATGGTTTGCGGTATGAAACATTGAGAGATAGGAAGAAGGGTACCTCAAATCGAGTTCTAAGCCATGAGGACCAACAGCACTTGACAAATGCAGAAGAAAAGGCTATTGTAGCATGGATTGGGAGGGTGGATGACTATGGCTGGCCACCAAAAATCAAGCATGTGAAGCAGATCACTGCTGGGTTCATGAGAAGTCATGGGAAGGGAAAAACTGGGCTAGAAAGAAATTGGATTACCCAGTTTCTTGACCGGCATCCTGCTCTAGCTACTAAATTTGCTACTAGACTTGATAAGCAGCGTTCCTATGCCAGCAATCCCATTGTATTGCGGGACTTCTTTACCAAGGTATGTCAAGTAATTACCTACCAAATACTAAGATATATGAACTTTAAATTTAATTATTAGGATTAACTACGCTCTACTATTACAGCCCATAGTATTTTGCCAGAAAATATTTATAATATTGATGAAAAAGGATTCATGATAGGTATGGCCATGAAGGTCAAAGTTATCTGCAAGCAAGAAAAAAGAAATACACGGAAAACACAGATAGGAAAAAGAGAGATGATTATTGTAATGGAAACTATCTCTAGCTGAAAGTAGTGTGCTTCCCCCTATGATAATTTATAAGGGCCAGGCACACTATAAGGGTTAGACAGCATTGGTGAAAGCGGGAGATAAAGCTTTTTTTGCCATTTCAGATAAGAGATGGACCTGGTGGTCAATTGACCTCTATTATTTGACTGAAAACTTTGAGCCAAATACTTCAGAACGGTAAGATCCTCAATGTCTAAGCAACTATAGTTACTAACTGCTGGATAGAGCTATGGGGGCTATATGACTTCTTAATTTGGATGGACATGACTCGCATGTTACATGGGAATTCTTGGATTATTGCTTGCAAAATGATATAATTCCTCTATGTCTACCTGCCCACTCTACCTATATCTTACAGCCTTTAGATGTGGGACTATTTGGTCCTCTGTAACGAAATTATAGTCACTGCTTAGACGACTACATGGAGGGTGGAGAGACAGGTATTAATAAAGGAGACTTCTATTTGTTAGTCTACCATGAATTAAATAATTTTAATATTTTTTAATACAGGTTATTCATGCTAATATCTAATAGGCATTTGATAAAAGCACGGAAGATGACCTATACAAAGAAGAATATTCAGAGTGTCTTTGAAGGCACTGGAATCGTTCCCCTTAATGAGCGGCGGGTTTTAAGTCCCCAAAAGTCCACCATTGGTACCCATATTCTGCAACCATCAACCAAACCAGAATTCCGAGTTCCTGTCACTCCTAGCCATGGTAGAAGCATCTTAATCCATGGCAGAAAGACTCTCAATGCTCTTCCTAAATCTACACCTAAAAGTAAGTATACCCATGGTTTAGTTACTAAGCTTCTTAATGCTGCTGCCCAGGCCACTGCCAATAATGTTATTCTTGTAATTGAGAATGCCAACCTGCGAGAAAAGGCCACCAGTGCAGCTGATAGGGTGAAGACCAAGAGCAGAAAAGAGATGTCCAAAGCGCGGGTTATCTCTGTGGAAGATGTGTTACAGCTACGCTATGCAGTGGAGGAAAAAGATCGCATCCTAGTGGAGAGAAAAGCAAAAACTGCACAACAGCGAGCTACCAAAGCAGCTTAACCAACTCCAACCAATGCTCCTTCACCTAAGCAAAACCAAAAATCCAGAAAGCAGGTTGCCATTGACCTGAGTCCGGAGGTTATTACTCTAGAAACTTTAAATTTGGACTCAGATTTTGAGCCTGAATTAATTGATAGTGGCTCAGAAACTGGGTATCATGGAGCAAGGCAGCGCGTTACTCAACCACAACCACAGCGAATCACCCGCAGCCAACTTCGTGGGACTTCTTAACCAATGTAGGGTCATGAGGCTTCATTTTTTAATTTTTTATTTTATTTATTGCGTGTACATTTTGGGTATTGGATTCAACTGGAAATTTTGGGCGGCTTCCCGGTGATGAGCAGTTTCCCAGTGAAATACATTTGGTGTTACTAGCCACAGCTATGGTGAAGTTGTCCACATACAGTAGGATCAACCTGTTTGAAGCTGGAAAATGGAGGGAGAAGATGTAGATGACAATGGAAGCGGTAAGATGGATGATCCTTGTAGGATGCTAACCTGGACCAGTCTGAAAACTCTAGGTCAGTCCTGGAAAATAACATGGCATTGCCTGCCGGTCAGGAAAGACCTGGTCCAAGAACAGAAGTAGGAGAGAACACCCTTGGAGTATAGCATATGGAACAGGGCATTGTGCGAGACTTTGTTGAAATTTCCCTTGATGGCAAGGAATAGGGTGGAGGCCATGAGCTGCAGGCATTGGATTGTTTGGACCTCACTGGCTAGGGTAGTGCAAGCAGAGAAGATACTGAGACCTGGGAGGGAGCCACATTGGTGTAGGTTGAGTAGGCCTAGAGACCTCGCCAGGGGAGAGAGACCATTTACCAGTATCAATTTCAGAATTTAGGAGACTGTTTCCAGGAGGACAATTATGGGGAAGGAAGCTGGGATATTGTACAAGTGCTTATCAGGCTTATCTAGCACCATCCCATTCGCCATCTGGAGCAATGTAGGGTGGATGCCAAATGAAACTAAGGGAGAGAAAAGCTTGACTTGTAGCGAGGGGTAGGGCGCGTTGATCTTCTTCCACACTAAATAGAGTATCAGATCGGATCCAGGGGCTGAAGAGGGAGAGTACTTGCTGAGCATAGTAGCTACTGCTTCTACCAACAGTAGGCAGGTATTTCTAAAAGCCCAGAGAATAGGCGAGCAGAAAGTGTGTGGTCTTAGTAGAAAAAGGAGGGAGAGTAGCAAGTCATGCAGTTCTACAGGGGATGTTGTATAGGGTAAATACAGGAAGTGTTACAGAGGCTTGCCAAAAGTGAACCTTTTTGCTGTTGACATGTTCAGGTGAGTCACATCCTCAAGGAGCCTTGTCCAATATGACTTCTTGGCTTTTCTGATCGCCTTGAAGTAGGGGTTTTTGGCCAAGCAGGTATCAGCCGGGGTGTCATCTGAAAGGAAGATACAGGTCTCTCTAGCACAGAAGTAGTAGATTCTTTTTAGGTAAGACAGGGTATCTGACCACCAAGACCTTAATTATGTGGAGGGTCTTTTCATGGGTCTATGCTTAGTGAGGATCAAATGTACCCTACAAAGGTTGACATC
Organism: Tuber melanosporum; assembly: GCF_000151645.1. Classification (NCBI taxonomy): domain Eukaryota; kingdom Fungi; phylum Ascomycota; class Pezizomycetes; order Pezizales; family Tuberaceae; genus Tuber; species Tuber melanosporum. The sequence continues at coordinate 92,244 of NW_003298766.1, forward strand.
AAGCCTGGTGTGTAGCACCTATTGGGTCAGGAGGAGAGGAGGTATAGGAATCATAAAGGAGCCCAGGTAGTCTTAGACCTTGGACCAGTTGCTGGCTTGCTAATGTAGCACCAGTTGAGGGGAAGATAGTAGAGGAGAAGAGAGCATTATGGATATAGAGACATAGTCCGACCCAGTAGACTGAAGAGATGCATTCCACGATTCCACAAAAGAGAAAAGATGATGATTGGAGAAAGTGAGGTTGATTACTGAGGTGGTATGGCTCTGCACCAGGGAGAAATGTATATACACCCCGGGTATATTCGGGAGGGCCAAGCAATGTTCTTATACGAGTTCTCTATATGGAGCCAAGGTGCAAATTTCTTTCTTCTGGAGGGGGCGTTCAGTGTCCCATTGAGTGTGGTGAAGGTGGAAGTCACCCACCACTAGGGTGGGAAAATCATAAATAGGGAAAGCCTCCGCTGGGAAGATGGTGCGGTAAAATGAGGAAAACATTCTGAGGGGGAGAGGTTGAGAATTCTAATTCTCTAATGTGAAAAATCAAATAAACTAGAGTGAGTATAGACATCCACTGCCATCATAGCAGGGTTGTCGAAAAATATAGGAACCAATGAAACAATATGAAAGAAGGAGAGTAAGGCAAAAACTACAAACTGTGGCTTCTCTGCCAGTACCCTCTGGAGGGCTAAAGACTTAAAGCCAGTAAAGTGTTAGAGCTTGTCATGAAAAACAGGGGATCTTGAAGGGCAACCAGTGAGGGCGCGCAGGGTAAAGCAACTAAATCATTAAAGAGGGAAAGAAACACATTTCAGCTTCACAAGCAGTTGTGTTGAATTAGGGAAAAAGAGCTAGTGCTCTACAGAGGAGTAATAGAAACCAGAGAAGGAGTGTGAGAAGAATACATGTCACATATTTTCAGGACAAACCCACTGGTAGCTTGAGGACAGGGGTGGGATTGACCTCTTCCTGGGATTGGGAATAGTCTACTCCTTGGACACGTGATGGGGTCCTGAGGAAAACTTCACCTGGGTATCTGAAGGGGGTAGAGAACGGGAAGTTAGGGAGTGCTCTGTGGAAGAGGTCATCTCTGAGGTCCATAGGAGGAGCAAGGTGTTGGGACAGTTAAGGCCCGGAGGGAGGGCCCTCTCTTCTATCATCCTGTATGCCCATTTCTCCTTCTCCAGGGGGAGGGGACCTGGGCAGTAGTGTTGGAGGAGGCTGCGGATATTGGGTGTAGGACTGGTCAAAGGCATAATGGGTGGAGGAGCAGTTGGGTCAGTAGGGGACAGAGGTAGGATAGTAGTTAACTACTGGCTTCTGGTTACCATCCATAGAGCAGGTTGGATTATGGCAGTGGTAAGCCACATGAGTGGGGCTGAAGGCACAGAGGGAGCAGATGGGTGGTTTGTTTTACATCTTGCTACTTGGTGGCTATAGCCACAATAGTTCTTACATTAGGTAAATTTGTTCGTGGAGAAACAATGTTCGATCTAGCATCTGCATGCATAGGGGAATATCTTACCCACTTTCTTCTCCACATCTGTGGGTACGACGATAATGATGCATGTGGTGTTTGCTTTGGAGAGTTGTATCTCCTCGTCTTGTACGAGGAACCATGCTGTGAGGATTTATACCTCCTTGACCTTGAGAATAGTTTCCTTCAAAACCCTTAACAGGATTTCTTAGTTGTCAGGGAGGAAAGAGATAGGATAAGAATGAATTGCTAGTTGTACCTCGTTGGATGTCAGACAGAAGTAGAGGTAGTGGTTGTCAGCTATGAGGTAGGACTTGTTGAGATGAGAGAAGAGGTGCTTGTAGTTGGGAGCATATAATCTGGCCTGCATGTGAGGATCAAGGGTGAGGAGGATTACCATGTAATGGTGGTTGATATTGGCCGTAAAACCTTTAGTAACAGGACAGTTGGCTTCCTTAAGGACTACTGCTGCAGTGTTGGGAAAAGAAGCAGCTATGTCTCTGTCCTGGCTGTGAGGAGCAGGGGATGTACGAGGGGGAAAGAATCTTCTCTCTACAGCAGGTAGTAGCTGTAAGGCAAAGGGACCAGATGGCCCAGGAAGTATTTTCATGACTTGTGCTACTGAGAGTGTCATGTTACCATGCTTTTTCTTGCCTTTGGGAGGTATTGAGGTAGTAATATCAGAGTAGAAAGACTTCGAGTTTCTGGATGGGGGTCATCTGAGTCAAAGATATTGGAGAGGAATTCTGTCTGGTCGTGATATTTCCTGTCCCTTCATTGCGGTACCTCCCATGTTTTGGGGTATTTTGCTATAAAGGTGGCTGATTTGCTACAGTACTTTCCTAGTACCATGTCATAACTAGGGATATCAGTGTTATAGAGGACTGGGTACCCTGAGGGTAATACCACAGGAAGGGAGAGAGCAGGAGTGTTAGGGACTAGTTCCTTATCCATTTGGGAAGGCCGAGAAAGTGGGCCAGTGGGTGTCAATACAGGTAGTTAGGGTGGTAGGGCAGGATTGGCCACCAACCTGGTAGACAGATATCTGAAAGATATTTGAAGGAAGGCCACAGAACTTGCTGGAATGCTGTGTATCAGAGTTGCTTTTTTTTCCTTTTTTTTCTCTTGTTTTTATAATCATTTAGTTACTTGTTTTAAGGGACAAAAGCATTACATGCAGTGCTAGATATGGCGTTAAGAAAAACCTTCTACCCCAGACCAAGAGAAAACACATAACTTCCAGACACTCTGGAATGGGCCCACCCGTATACACTCCAATGGCAATTAACTCAGGTACTCAGTTAGTAGATCTTACGACTTGAACAGGAAGGTGTCTTACCTAGAAGCCAACCATATGCCCAAGAAGTTTCCTTGCAAGAAAGTCCACCCCTCCCACTAACTGCGCATAGCCAACAGAAAGAAAGTCCAACAAGCAGGACAGAAAAGCATAAGGAAAAACTCTATCCTGTAAACTACTAGACCTATAAGGGCCACAAAAGAAAATAACAACTTCCTACTGTATAGCCAGAGTAACATTTATACAAAACAACCTCCAAAGTGAGCAGCTGGCGAAGAGCCCTAAGGCTAAATGCTCCCTAGCAGCTAAGCCATGGATGTAGTGAAATACTATGACTCGCCAATGAAGAATAGGAGTATTAGTACCAGGTCCAGAAAGTGGATGTTTTGGCAGAGGGGATGCCGTCCAGCAGTAGGGTGCCAGCCAAAGGTCAACTACAGGAAGGCAGCAGGCCGAAATGCCGAAATACTATGAAGCAGAAAGAAGAGGTAGTAGAGTACCCACTACTGAGAGAAGGCAGTAGAGTGTGAGCAGATGGAAAAGAAGTGAAAGATGGAGGGAATTCCAAAGGCCCCTGTGCAAACCTGATCATAGAAACTGAACCATTGCTATTTTACTGTGTTTCTCATATTGTCTCTTGTTCTGCAAGAGATATTGTCATTTAGTGGAAGGAATTCCACAGGCAGTAGGGAGATGAAAGGATGAGAGGTAGAAGGCAACTATAACTTGAACTGAGATACTAGGAGGGGATGGTCAAATCTCTGCACGAGACAGACCCCGAGGTTACTAGCCGAGGTGTTCCCCAATGGTGATCATCTAAGTATGGAGAAGAACATCCACCACTGCCAGCACCGTCCAGAAACAAAGAGAAAAGGTCAACCGTGGTAAAGCTAAGCCAGCCCCTATTAGCAAGACAGGACTACTGGGTGAGCCCAGATAACTCCTTTATCAAACAGACAAGAGACCAAGGAGGTAAAAGTGGAAGAGCATGAAGGAGTTAACTGTACCCCTAGGCAGGAATCATTGAGAAAGTAGAGGGGAGTAGAGGGTCCCACAATAGTTAACATAGTATTGCCAAACTATATGTCAGGAAAATATCAGGAGCAGGGCAGGGTATACTGGGTCCTGTTTTTTTTATTTTTTCCTTTTTTTTTTATAATTATATGTTCTTTCTTAAGCTACAGGAACTCACATGCAGCGCTAGCTATGGTGTAAACAAAACCTTAATCCCAAATCAAGTAATAACAAAGAAAACTAAACTAGTGCCTCTAATTTTCGCGAATAACCAATATCGCAAGGTGCATAAAAAAAGGTAAATATAAAGAGAAACATTCAAAGTAAATCAAATGAAACATTAACTACTAGGGAAACAAAACAAAAACCCTTCCAACATCTGAAACTAACCACATGGTAGAGGAGAAGATGAAATAGTTGACCCGCTAGCAGGTCAAATGGGGAGATTGGAATCCTTGAATACAGACATCTGTGGGGGAGGCCAGTTGTAGTAGTGGAAACATAGGACGACTGTCCACCTACCAGGGCCAGTGTTGAATAGAGGAGTTCTTCTTCACCCAAGTTCGGAACTGGTGGGAGGTAGAGGTCTGTGGCCTGGGCTCGAGAAGAGCAGTTGAGAATAGCCTGGTGGATGGTCTTGGCCTCGATCTCACAGTATGGATAGATGTCAGAGGTATCTGAATCCTACCCGGCTTGAGGACCAGCTAGGTAGCTCTTGCCTGACCTCATATGATGGATTTATTCCACCATAAACTCACCCAGCCCCATATAGCAGTAGGGTGAGAGCTTGGGGAAGTCCACATAGTTAGGAGGGTGTGGATATTGATTTGTCCAGCTGTTAAGGAAAAATTGGGTGTAGCCTTCTTTGATGGTAAGGAAAGGGAAGTCACCTAGGGCCCTTGGAGTAGGGGTGAGAGGAGGTGGACATCAGATGCTGGGACGATATGGGAAAGATGGCCTACTAGTTTGACTACCCAGTAAGCTATGGCGTCTAGCAGATGGTGTTTTCTCACCACAGGAGAAGGTTCAGGAGTTCTCCAGTTCAGCGGACTGTACCCTGGCATAAGGCGATTGTGAGCTGGTGGTAGTCCTCTGGTAAGTAGAAAGTGGAGGTGGTAAGGAAGGACGAGTGGAGCCTCAATGTGGCAGGGTTTCTTTCTGGTAGGAGGTAGACCATCCTAAAGGCCCCCAGGTGCTGTCTATACTCAACAAGATATTGGATCTGTGGAACAGCTTACTTACAAAGAAGGATGCCAGTAGGAGTTTTAGTAAAGCAGTTGGTTATCCACCTCTGGACCTGTCTCTAGAAGGTAGCCAGGCAGTCTGTCATAGTGGTGGAAAGGGAGAAGAGATCAGTACTTTAGAGTAGGATGAGCACCAGAGGAGAGGAAGCCAAGCAGTGACAAAGGAAAGGAGCTAGCCTCTTTTTGGGACTTGAGAGCCTTTTCAACATGGAGAACGCATCCTGGCCAAGGCCAGGTACTACGAGAAGTGGGTGTAGTTAGCCCAATAGAGAGAGCAGGAAGTAGGCTCGAACCAGTAACCAAGCTATCTGATCACCATTGAGGGTCAAAAGAGTTAGCCATCTATAACTATTGGGAGTGTGGAGGGGGGGCCCTTCTGACGAGGATTGTGTCAGTGTAAGAGCTCTATCTTAGGAATGGAGAATGAGATGCCCAGTCTCCTTTCTCTCTGGCTTAACATTTTCACCAGATACTGGGGGTGTTGGAAGTTTCTTCTGTAAGAATTAGAGGCTACGGTTACAGTGAAGTCATCTAATTAGGATACGATTAGGTCTAGTAGGATTGACAAGTGAAGAGAGGAAAGATATATAACAGAAAGAAGCAGAGAGATGTAGGATCCCTCCATGATGTAGACTTGTACCCCCTTGAAGACCCAGGGAGATCCCTGAAAGATAAGATGGTATTACATGTCTATCGGAAAGAACCTGGTCCAGTAGCAGATGTATGGCGGAATGCGTTTGGAGTATAATATATGAAAAAGGTCATTGGGGAAGATGTTGTCAAAGTCCCTTTTAATATCATGGAATAGGGTGGAAGCCAGGAGCCGTGGGTATTGGAGTATTTAGACTTCATATATCAGGGTAGCACAAGCATTGCTAGTATATCAGCAAAAGATTATCTTGTATCTGATGCATGGACGCTCCATCCTGAGGTGCCCGGCTCCTTCTCTGCGTCCTGTGCGTCCTGTGCATCCTGGGTTGCATTGCAATGTCCGCTGGCATCCAGTGCATCCAAGATAGGGTTGTGATGCAATTTTGTGTCCTCAGCATCTGTGCTCGCCCCCAATACCACCTTGCATCCTGTGCGCCTTGGCTTGTGACCTGTCACTCCCTTGTGTCATGTTAGTTAGGTTCCTTGCGACAATATTCAAACAATATCTGAACTGAGTATTCACCTTAATTTCCTCTCCCAATTCTGTGATCTATACCCTGTATCTCTCCCATATCCTGAAGATTGTCCCTTGTCTTCTGCTCTCTGGGTGTGCACCAGGTGTAGCGCCCATGGCCCTCTTGTATCCGGTTCATCAGGTTTATCCTCGCACTGTCAAGACTTCATCTCACGGGCTCTCCTCCATTACTTCCTCATCCAACTGTGCATACCTCCACCTTCCAGCTCCCCAGTATCTTGACATCTCATGTCATCCTATAAGGTCACGTGATGCTGCAGATATTCTTCCCTTCTTTGTTCTCGGTTCAGTCCCTCCGACATAGGAATGCCATCCTACTATGTATCCTTGGCCATCGGTTCTGAGCTGACACACTGGCTGTGCTCATCATGTTCTTGATATCACAGGTTTTTACAATCGCTGGACGAATTCTTAATTATTACTATTCTATTATTTCTACGTTTGACTTGCTATCTAGTAATAGACTTTACTCCAAGCGTGTCTCATCGGGTGTTTGGCATGTCATCCAACCTTCCGATGAGCAGGGTGGCGATTTACAAGATGTTAACACCTATATATACCTTCTCTCTGAGATTTGTGGATTCGTCAATACATTTCATTGAAAGTCAGTAAATCAATCTAACTATGGACGAGCCATCATTGGTCACTTTCCGGAATTAGTTAGGCAAGGCTGAGAATTGTGACAATGTCGACAATTGTAAACCTTCGTGCATCTGGCCTTAGCTACATGGTGACAAGATCGTTAAATTCTAAGGGGCGTCCAGAATTTAGAGCATTCAATATCTGAATACAGGCAAGTCAGCAGATTCTGCTGGCATCCCGGTATTCTCACAATTTTAGGAGCGCAATGAGCTTTCCAAGTAGCCGGCCCCAGAGTGCACTGTATATTTCTTCCCCCCCAATCTGTACCCAAACCTAATCATTGTTACTCGCCTGATTCCAGAAGAGGCTGGTGCCTGTAGATGGTGCCTGGTAGATGTCATAAACATTGTCCTCTTGGAACGCTAGAACTGGGATTTCAAGATGTGTCATTAGTTCGACAGGAAATTGTTGAATTATGGCAGGGTCTTCAGGAAGGCGGCTCTCCATGGCCAGGCTCAGACAGCTATATCTGACCAATTCAACATTCATTATCTCACTTGGGATGTCCAAGACGTTACAAATATCAAGAATGTTTACAACATCAAGATGATATCCCTTAAGGCGGCTCCAGCATGTTTTCAGCTCAGTTTCAGTGCTCGGAGTATCAGATTTTGGAGGGTTGTCTGCCAGGATCTGGGCTACCTGACGTCGTAAGAAATCCAAGTTCAGTAGTGTCATCCGGATTGCCTGTTGTTGCCTGTTGCTCTGCAGAACCTGTCTGGTGGCATCATTTTTATTCAAACGTTACCAACTGTCCTTGATCTGCTCCTTATATGCCAGCTCGCTAAACTCAGTAGAATATATCGGAATGTTGCCAAATGGGTATATATGATCATGAAAGTGACTTAGTAGATGCATCTTTATAAAATTAAAATGAGATTCTGTTTGGATCAATTCCATGCATCGGTCGTTCTCTTCGTCTTGATTCTACGCATACACACGATGTTGCTTAGTTCCAGTGACAGTTTGATGCACATCCGCTCTCTGTTGTCGTAGCTCCTTCTACTTGTTGTCAACCTTTACGAGTGTCTGTTTAGACATGCGAAATTCTAGGAAGATATCCTTTATCCAGTGAAACCGATCGAGATATTGTCCCATATAATCTATAGTCTCGGATGTATGACTTGTGTATTGGGCTATCATCCTGAAATCGAGTAATGATCAGATGCAGGTGAGAACAGGTTTAAAAGGTAGCACTTGAGTATGGTCTGGCTGTCTCAATGCCACTGCAAGAACTCCCAAAAGACATCGCTCCAGATTTCTCACCTCCTTTCCTTGCCATTGCGTGACCTTACGGTATGCCTTCTTTGGAAAAAAGAATCCCGGGTATCGCGGTAGAGCCGTCCAGGCATCATCAAATACTTGCAGCTGTGTGTACTTCTTGAGAAATACTTGAACCCAATCTATCATGTGTTTGAATATTCCGAGATAAATGGTATGGAGTAAATCGGGCTTGTGCAGATTGGGCACCAATACAAATTGAAAACCATAAAATACATTATACCCAATTTTGACAACAAGAGCGTCGAACATAGTTTAGACGTCACACAGGTGGGACTCCCCTGATTGATCTCAGATTTCCTCATCCAGACACTCGTATCTCGCGTAATCTCGCGCAGGATATCCATTCTGCATGCCGGCTTCTAACATATCCACCGATATCTCGCATCTAGAACAGGTATTAGATTTTACTCCATGTAATGTAACGTTTTCTATATGATCAGCAATCCACACCACCATGATAGGGAAACACAAGCAGACTTTCCCATCTATATAGTCAATCGATACGCCTTCACACGCTGCGTCTTGTAATGGATTAAAGATGAGATCGAATACGCCTTGTAGTATGTCAGTATTAATTTCTCTCTGAGCCTTGTTTGCAGAAGAGGTCTGTAGAAGCTTGAGCAGCACAAGTAATAGTGTAAGAAGCAGAACTGCCATCGACCCAGGTCCATTACGCTTGGAGGAGGGAAGATTTCCAATTGTAATATACACCGACCATGCCTTCTTATCAGCAGAGAAGTTGGTGAGATGGGTCTGATCCAACATCCCAATGATTGGGACCACAGTCACACCATGTGGAAGTGTTTGTTTATATCACTTAGCATGTAGTTTCATCCCGGAGGAGTGGATAAGACATTTCGCACCATACTTGAATGTCCCACCATTAGTTTGCCGTATGCATTTCCGTGTATATCCTGTCACACTGGAGATCAGATTCATGTCACATTACTTAAACTAAATTATCTCGGTATGCGATCTGACAGAGAAGATATCGAACACAGTCTAGAATGTTATGGTAGAAGAAAGGTAAGATTCGTGTACTGTCCTCTACTTGGCCCTCAAAACATTGCAGATATTGGCCATACGGATCCAATTTGCGGAGGTATTTCTCAAGTGTATCCATTGAGCTATATCCAACATCTGTGGAATTACTCAGGCCACTTGTGAAGTATTCATTAATCTGCCCCTTAAAAACCTTGACTTCAATGAACCAAGATGCCAGTTTGAAACGGTACTTGTTGGCAAATGGTGCCCATGGTTCCTCACACCGATTTCTGTATTCTTCGTGAAATTCCTTCATGTCCCCAATAGATTCTCCAGAACCAGGATAGTAGGTCGGGCCGCTAGGTGCAGAAGACGTCATGATAATATTCAGTTCTTCAGCATCAGACTCGGATGTAACCCCATTTAGAGCATTATGTTCAGAACTACCAGGATCCGGGTCTGATTCATAGTCAGAATCCTTGTGGTCCATCTCGGGTGACAAGGTGTCTTGGGGCAATACCTGGAATTCTGTGTGGTGAATATGTGTTAGGAATACCAGAACCCAATACCTAGGAACTACCCTAAGTAGGGTAACCCCACTTGGAATCAGAATCTCTGGTCTCCAACACCCCCCACCGGCTCCCTTACGGGGCCCGCGTGTCATCATATATATCAATCTCAGTTGCGTCCTGTGACTATAATACCACAGAATTGAAGAGGTTAGAATAACACCATATACGTCGCCACTGTCCGTCCGACCAGATCCTATTCGCAGAATATATGAGAGGAGACCTTCGGTTAGGTCTGGGAAGTGGAGCAGAGTGATTCAGTCAACTACTCAGAGAGTTACTTGGCTCTAAAGACATGATACCTTTAGTACGGGCCGTAGGTAATGGGACGATTTCGCATAAAGAGATGGTGTCAAATGGTAAAGGATCTCTACTAGAGACCAATACATTTACATCCACCAGAAGAGTCTAGAACTCCAAAAGATACTACCAAAGAAGCCAACGAACTTCACGGAGTGTTGTAACTGGGTTTCGGAACACGTCATAACCGTGGGGTAATCCTCAATACTACAATGGTTACTGATACCTACTACCCAGATAGCAACCAAGGGTTGCCCACAGAGCGATTAATTATCAATCTGGTGGAATAGCTTCCAGCGAGTTGATAGGAAGTCATCCAGAGAAAATCTATGAGTTGGGTATAGAGTTACAAAGGATCGGAGTCAGATGACCTACCATGGTTGTAATGATGACCACCTTTGCAGATATAGCCGTGGATAAAACTGATCATTTTATCAATGGCGAAGGCAATTGGAGCCAACTCAGTTCGACTTAAGAACTAGGCCATAAGTCCAAAGACTCTGCTAATCAAGATATTACTATTGGAGATAGTACATTTCCTAAGAAGAAATATCGTAATTACCGAAAAGGGTGTGATGGTTTTCAGGATCCACAGGTGTTCGCACCTTGGAAGAAAACTCGACATTGTGAATTACGATTAAATAAGTACATAGTTGTATGATAAATAGATGTAGTCCGCGAACACTCAGACGCGGAATATAAATATTGAAGTGCCTTCCAAGATTTAGTCATCATCAAGCAACGGAGAAGAGACCTTAACAATATAATATTGTTTTTACGATTCTACCCTACTTTACCTACTTTACTTCGCTCCTAGTAGTCATAAAAGAAATGAGCCAAGTTCGAGCCTTCCTAGACAATCTCTGTCTACAAAAATGAATCTCGATTGGCCTAGACAATCTTGAAGTCTATCAAGCTGTCTCCGCCTAACAGTATATTGTTAGATCTCCTTGTTACCAAGGCTCTCTAACCGGTTACCACTTGCATGGGTTCAATTCACACCTTCAGTGAAGTCATTGATACTATGGTCGGCCTAGATACTCTTGAAGAACTATCCTGAACCAATTCAATTTTCGAACCACCAACTAAGGTTCACTTGCCATCTATCGGTCAAGTGTTTTCTAGTCAGTTTGAGCTTTCAGAAGTACCATTTCTGTTACAAGAAGCTCTTTCGTAGTATACTGACCCCAACCTAGTTCCTACAGAGGAACAATTTCAAAAAATATACCAAACCTGGTTTGGACCAGCATTCAGTTGGAAACCCTTCCTTGACTAGGATACCAGCGAGGAAAGTTCTATTAGCAGCAGGTTCTCTGCTACTATACCTCTAGCGTGGAGACTTGGAACCCATCCAAACTCCCATTAAAACCTATCTCCTCCTACCGCATGACGCAGCTAGGACACCAAGTGTCCTGCCACACATTCTACTTAAACGGAAACCTCCCAGAACGCGGGCTTTATAGCCCGCTTATAAGAAAACGAAGCTCACAAACGAGCAAGAGAGATCGCTCAATCTCCTAAGCAGATCCTTCTAGCAGAACTAATAGATACCTTGGGAGATGATCACTCTACAAGATTCAGTCATTCTTCCTCTCTCCCTCTTGCTCTTCGGAAACCTATTGGAGGGCAAGAGGACAGGGCTCACAGTGTCCCTCCATCCTCAAGAGCCCCTTCTCCCACTTTATAATCTACCACACCACGTCCAAATACCTATGCAGCGGATCTCGCAAGACTTGCCGCTAGGGTAGGAATTGTCATAGGTCAAATCCGACAAGACATATCAATCAGGATTGATACTGCCAATATTGCCTCTGACACCCTATCAGCAGATTCTCAAGCCAATGCACGAGGACTGATAGCCGTCCAGCAACAATTGTTGGAAGGACAAGATATACATGACAATGACATTGCTATTATGTTACATCAGTATACAATGGTAGAAGCGAATGTCTGAGAAATCCAAGAAAGAATCAATAGGGTGATTGCCACCAAATTGGCAGCACAAGATGCACGACAAGAGTATCATGAAGGGGTAACCACCCAACTGCAGCGAGAAGCTCTTGAACGAGACCTCACCGTGGAACGCACTTTTCAAGAGTTCAGAATACAACAGACCCAACAAAATACCACAATACGAACCTTAATATCCAATTTGGTCACACGCAAGGGACTCAGAATGGTATAGCGACTTTACCCATACCATCCAGAAGGATCAAGCCCACATATCCGATACCCTATCACTAGTTCTTAACAAGCTTAAGGCACTAGATAGTGGACAACCAGGTGGTCGGTACACTATGTTGGAATCAGTCCCAGAAGAATGGGAAGAGACTGAAGAACGGGGGGAACCTGAGGAAATCCCTCTGCGAGACAAAGGAAAACAGAGAGAAGGAGAAACTCCAACTTTCTTAATACCGGGTGGTGACCCAGACGATGGGAGTGATGATAGAGATGACGATGGAAACGGAGGAAAAAGTGGAGGAGGACCATCCAGATTCAAACAGGGATTAACCCCTGAACAGCATGGAACAGCTGATGTACTTGCAGAAGCATTGGCTCAAACGGTTAAACGACCGGCAGACCCACCCCTATTTTTCAAAGCAAAGACCAGTCAATGCATTTACCATTGGTTAACCCAACGTGTTGACTACTTCGAACGAAATCCAGGAATCTGAGATGATGATCGAGAACGCATCATCTATGCCCTGGGTAGGACAAAAGGGGATCAGGTCAGTCCAATAGCCGTATAGTATCAATGCACAATGGATGGTCTCTGAGGAGACGATCCAGACTCGGAACTATCTTCCTGGACTTGCTTTAAGCACGAATTTACTAGTTGGTACGCCCCTCTTGATGAAGGACAAAAGGCTATACGGGATTTAGAATCTGTGGAGTACAAAAATGATATTCAAACCTTAATGGGGAAAATGCATAATCTGAATCTCCACACCCGATTAACGGGATCAGCCTGGCGAATGGCATGTGATAGGAAGTTGCCCTCCAAGATTAGGTGGCGACTCTCCTTAAACAAATATGAAACCGATGCCGAATAGGAAAAAGCAGTCCAGGAAGCAGGAAGGGAGGAGGAAGAACAACAGGAACAGGACCACCTAGACCGGGACAAATCAAAACCTGTAAGGACATCTTCAGACAAGAAACCTGTGGATAAAATTCAACCAAAGGAAAAAAGGGAGGTGGTCCCTCCAAGAAAAGGAAACGGGGACCGGAACACAATAAACCGGTAAAGAAATCTACTGGAACTACGAAGTTAACACACACAAACTTCAAAGCTGCCCACGAAGAAATCCCCCAGTCATCTATCGATGAAAGAAAGCAGGATGGCAATTGTACTCGTTGTGTTAAGAAAAATCACGACTACAAAACCTGTTGGGAACAAATTCAGGTATCTAGAATAAGGGCAGATGATCGCCCATTCAAGACACTAAGGCCTAGAAGGGTGACAACAGTTAACTGTCTGAGAAAGATTTCTGCAGCCCAAGTTCCAAGCGGTAATAAACTCTGGGAACTAGGTGATGACGAAGAGATGACTTAGGTCATCTCATTGGTACTGACAACTATGGTGTTCAGGTAGTCTAGAAGAGACATACTCTCTAGGAATCGAAATCAACAGCAAATTAAGGAGACGTCGAAGCGAAGAAAACGACCTTGCGATCATGACCTGAGTGGGAGTACACGCATCCTTCTTACAGCAAGGCCAAGGGGATTAATAAAGAGCAATGCACACATTGGCGGCGCCTCTATGCTTCTCAAGGGAGTAACACAAGCTCGACCTAATAACCTAACACATGACCGTTACGGTAGTCAGGCACGTGATCTGGATACTGAAAGGTCTCCGATAAGGACCGAAGCCTGGACAGGAAACAGACAGCACCAAGAGTTCTGGAGGGAGCGACACTAGGGCTAAGATGAAGGATCTAGAGGATAAGTGAAGCACATCTTCAATCTACATGAGAAATAGGTACAAGAGCTCTAGACCTTACCTTTAGTTACTGCTTCTTAGATACTGTGCTGGTACCGAACAGAACTTGATAAAGTGAGGACACTGTCCACGGTTAAGCGAGGGTGGAGAATAAGCCCGGGAAGGCTATCAAAGAGACAGCCGACCAGCCCTGTACACCCGGCTTTTGTTTCCATGATATCTGGACAATGGCAGAGACGCCCTGGATTGCTTCCACAGAAAGTAAAAGTGGAAGGTATTGGAACCCCTCAGCAGGGGGTAAAGACCGCTAGTAGTGGGCAGCCTGATTTACCAAGTAGAAACAAGTTTGTCTGAGGAGACCTAAATGGTCGAAACTGCACGGACGCGGTAACAAACATCGCAGTTGTTATCAAACCTCAGACATGTCGAAACGACAAAACAACGATTCAACACCTTACCCAAAAAAGTGCGCTTTTAGTGCACCAAAGCCTACAAGATATAATTGTCGTAAGGGAAATGCTTACATTCACGTTATAAATCCGAATCGTCAGCGCTACAAAATACGAGTGTTATTAGATTCAGGATCCAATGTGTTCCTAATCAACAAAGACCTCGTAAAAGAATTAAAAATCCCATTCACAGAGAGACCGAATCCGGTCAACATTCAAGGCTTCGATGGAGTATCAACTTCATCGGGGGGAAAGTTCTACACACACCCTATTTGGCTTGAAATAGGACGAAACAAGAACATGTCTGAAGTTGCGTGTGAAATCGCAGCAGCAGGCGATTACGGGATGATAATCCCTTTCGGGTAGTGGCATTCAAAGCACCCCCTATCCAACATTGGAGAACCTACAAAATGGGAACTTCGGGACTCTAAATGCAAAATCTGCATGGAAGATGAGGATGAAGGAATTGCGGAGATGTTCGAATACAATGAAACTGTCGCTTGAGATGAGAACATGATCCAAATAGGAAAAATGGGAGTTGCAGAAAATCCTAAAGAGATCAACTTCGATTCCGTTCCAAAACACAACTGAAAATTCGATAAATTATTTCTCTCACAAACAGCGGCAAAGTTAGCCCCTAGGAGAACCTTCGATCATGAAATTAAATTAGTCGAGAGAGCGAAACCCTTTTAGGAACCCATTTATCTCCTGTCTGATAAACAACTTAAGTTGTTACGAGAATACCTCGCTGATATGTTACGACAAGGAAAGATCACGAAGAGCCGATCGCCTTTTGGTGCTCCAATTCTCTTTACACCAAAGGTAGACGAAAGACTATAACTAGTAGTAGACTACCGAAACCTGAACAAGATAACCATCTTGAACAAATACCCACTACCATTAATGTCGGAGTTACGTGATCGCGTGGCAAGAGCTAGCATCTTTTCCAAAATTGATTTAAAAGATGGCTACAATCTCATCCGAATCAAGGAAGGAGATAAATGGCAAATGCCTTTCCGATCGCGCTATGGACAGTACGAGTATAAGGTCATGCCATTCGGATTAGCCAACGCTCCAGCTACATTTCAGGACATGATAAATGAGGTCCTTCCGGAATATCTCGATCAGGGGATCATATGTTATTTAGACGACATTCTCATTTATTCCAAAAATGAGAAGGAACATATCGAGCTAGTAACAAAAGTGTTACAACGATTAACAGATTTCCAGCTCACGATATCAATAAAAAAATCATTCTTCCACGTTAGAAAGGTGGAGTTCTTAGGCTACATGATAGCCATCGATGGGCTATTCATGAGTACCCGAAAGGTGGGTTCAGTATTAAACTGGAAATCACCTATGTCGGTTAAAGAAGTCCAGATATTTCCAGAATTTGCTAACTTCTACCAACGTTTTATAGAAAACTTCTCTAAAATTTTCGCTCCTATTACGGAAATATTGAAAGGTGATCCAAAGAAGTTCTGGTGGGGTCCAGAACAGGACAAAGCTTTCCAGTAGCTTAAAAGAAGATTTATTTCAGCCCCAATTTTACACCATTTCTTCCCGGAAAGAGAAACAGTGGTGGAAACGGATGCTAGCGACTTCGTCTTGGGCTGCATCCTATCCCAGTTTGTGGAAAAAAGGGTACATCCTGTAGCTTTTCATTCCCGCAAGCTCAATTCCCCAGAGCGAAATTATGAGATCCACAACAAAGAACTATTGGCGATATTGGAAGCTTTCAAAGAATGGTGCTAATACCTGGTTGGAACTGAAAAACCTATAACTGTGTACACCGATCACCAAAACCTCTAATATTTCCTCACCTCGAAGGTCTGGAGCGGACGCCAAATCCGTTGGGCGTAAAGGTTAGTAGATTACAACTGCAGAATTGTTTACCGCCCAGGCACGAGAGGAGGAAAGCCAGATGCACTCAGTCAACGGCTAGAGTACCGTTCTGAGGAGGGAGCTGCACATCGCAAACAGGCAATATTGAAACCCGAACATTTCCAAACCAGTTCAGTAGCAAGAACTGCAAAAGGGGAAATTCACATATGCTTAATAGCGGGCAGCAAAACAAATGATACAAGCATAGGTGATATACAGGAAACTCCTAACTGGAATGATGCAGAATCGGTGATTTGGGTAAAACGGTTAGACACCAGGGCAAGATTACCAACTAAAGGCTCAATAATAGCAGCAGGCCATGATCTCTACACAATGCAGGAAAACACAGTCCCAGCACAAGGACAGTTAGTTGTTGGAACTAGTATTGCAATTGGTATACCGATTGGAACGTATAGAAGGATTGCTCCTAGAAGCGGACTCGCAGTCAAAAGCGGTATCTCCACCGGTGCTGGCGTAATCAATGCAGATTATACTGGCGAACTCAAAGTACTACTATTTAACCATGAAGAGGCAGACTGTCACATCAAGGCTGGCGATCGAATTGCCCAACTAGTGATAGAGAAAATTAATACTGCAGAAATTATGGAAATAGACAACCTAGAGAATACCGAAAGAGGTATATCGGGATTCGGCAGCACAGACATCACAATAAGGGCTATTACTATCCCAGAATTAGAACCAGTAGTCATCCAACTACATGCGTCAATAAACCAAAATACACATTGGTATGATGCAACCGAAGTACCTGAATAAACACTCATGACTAGCGCCATACTGGCCTGTAAGGAACTGAAGAAATTCAACCCGGAATTTCTAGAGCAAGTCCTAAAAGCCATCCCAGGGGATAGAGAATGGCTTAAAACAAGAAATGAGTTAGAAAGCTTACGAGACCATGGCAAACCTTTTCTGAAAGACTGGACCTTATCCAACAAGTTGCTTTACTACAAGCAAAGACTATTCGTACCAAAAAATCAGGACCTTTATACGACAATAGCTGAAGGATGTCATGACGCTAAAATAGTAGGACACTTTGGGCAAGAAAAAATCCTTGAGATAATTATGAGGGATTTTTATTGGAAAGGCCTGGCAGATTGGGTAAACGATTACTTACAGTCTTGTCATGATTGTCAATACAACAAATCCCCACGACACGCGAAGTATGGTCTACTACAACCACTGTCAATATCCTACACAGCATACGTATCAATTTCAGTTGACTTTATTACACAGCTACCCGAAAGTCAAGGATGCACCCAAATTATGGTAGTAGCTGACCAACTTACAAAGATGGCTCACTTGGTCGAATTAAAAGAAACTACCACCACAAACGATGTGGCAATAGCCTTTACAAAAGAAATATGGAAGCTACATGGCTTATAAACAGAAATTGTCTCAGACATGGATTCAAAGTTTGCAGGAGAATTCTGGGAATTCCTATGCAAGACACTTAATATAAAAAGGAGGATGTCTACAGCGTACCATCCTCAAACAGATGAACAAACTGAGCGAACCAACCAAGTGCTGGAAGGTTACCTGCGAAGTTTTGTCAACTATGATCAGGATGACTGGTACCAACTGTTACCTCTAGCCGAATATGCTTACAACAACTTAGTAACCAATGCACACAGGATGACACCCTTCTACGCAAACTATGGATTCCACCCACAAACTGAATGGATGAAGGAACGCGAGGTACAGAATCTAGGAGCCACACTATATACAAACTGGATAAAAACAATCCACGAGCAAGCAAGAGAATCACTCCAACAGACACAAGAAGCTATGGCCAAATACTGTGATAGGAAGGCCAAGGAGCAACCTGACTTCAAAATTGGCGATAAAGTAATGTTAAACGCAAAGAACATTCGTATACGCCGAAAGTCAAAGAAACTCAGTTTTAAATTATATGGACTATTCGTGAACTTGGAGAAACGAGGAAACTACACCTGCAAACTCAATATCTCAGATCGATGGAACATACACCCAGTATTCCACATATCTCTATTAGAACCCACAGAGAGTCGGTACGCGTGGACCGACAACAACCTCCCAGAGAGCTGGAGGATATTGAGGGTGACTTGCAATGGGAAATAGAGAAAATTGTAAGAAGCAAGTTACACTCTTACAGAAAGAGAGTACGTGGTCACTACCAGGAGGTACATGAACTATGGTACTTTGTCAAATGGCAAGGATGTTTTGAAGATGAAAACACCTGAGTACCTGCCGCTGGTATGGATAATGTGAGGGAAATGGTGGATGAATTTCAACGCGATAATCCAGAAATACCAAGGCGGGTACAGGAAGGACAATGCGATAAAGGTTTTCCTACCATGGTCAAGCAAACATGGAAGGTTTTTTACCCTACTCTCATCGGGTCCAAAAGGAGTTAATGGTTAAAAGTTTTATGGTTACATTATGTTTATGTTTATTTCTTTATTGTTATATACCAAAAAGGCATTTGGGGCGAAGCCTTAAGAGCATAGAGCTCATTTTAGGAATACCAGAACCCGATACCTAGGAACCACCCTAAGTAGGGTAACTCCACTTGGAATCGGAATCTCTGGTCTCCAACACCCCCCTCCAGCTCCCTTATGGGGCCCGCGCGTTATCATATATATCAATCTCAGTTGCGTCCTGTGACTATATTATCACAGAATTTAAGGTATTAGATTAACACCATATACGTCGCCGCCGTCCGTCCAACCGAATTCTGTTCACAGAGTATATGAGAGGGGACCTTCGGCTAGGTCTGGGAAGTAGAACAGAGTGATTCCGTCAACTACTCAGAGAGTTACTTGGCTCCAAAGACATGATACCTTTGGCATGGGCCGTAGGTAATGGGACGATTTCGCATAAAGAGATGGAGTCAAATGGTAAAGGATCTCTACTAGATACCAATACATTTACATCCACCAGAAAAGTCTAGAACTCCAAAAGATACTACCAAAGAAGCCAACTAACTTCACGGAGTGTTGCAACTGGGTTTCAGAATACGTCCTAATCATGGAGTGATTTTCAATACTACAATGCTTACTAAAACCCACGACCCAGAGAGCAACCAAGGGTTGCCGACCGTGGGATTAATTACCAATCTGATAGAATAGCTTCCCGCGAGTTAATAGGAAGTCATCTAGAGAAAATCTATAGGTTGGATATGGCGTTACAAAAGATCAGAGTCAGGCGACCTATGATAGTTGTAATGACGACCAGCTTTGCAGATATAGCCGTGGATAAAACTGATCATTTTATCAATGGCGAAGACAATTGGAGCCAACTCAGTTCGACTTAAGAGCTAGGCCATAAGTCTAAAGACTCTGCTAATCAGGATATTACTATTGGAGACAGTATGTTTCTTAAGAAGAAATATCGTAATTACCGAAGAGGGTGTGATGGTTTTCAGGATCCACAGGGGTTCGCACCTTGGAAGAAAGCTCGACGTTGTGAATTACGATTAAAGAAGTATATAGTTGTATGATAAATAGATGTAGTCCGTGAACACTGAGACGTGGAATATAAATATCAAAGTGCCTCCCACGCTTTAGACATCATCAAGCAATGGAGAAGAGGCCTTATCAATATAATATTGTTTTTACAATTCTACCCTACTTTACCTACCTTGCTTTGCTCTTAGTAGTAATAAACGAAACGAGCCAACCCCGAGCCTTCCTAGACAATCTCCATCTATAGAAACGAATCTCGATTGGCCTAGACAATCTTGAAGTCTATCAAGTTCTCTCCACCTAACAGCATTATCCTGTTGAGACTGGCTGCCTGCCTTGATCTGGGGAAAACACAGTTTGGATCTCGATAGAAGCGAGGCATTCATGATGTCATGGCAGTAGTCTTTGAATTCCTACGGCATAACGAGGAGTACAAAAGGTTGATCTTGTCAATGGACGTGGAAGGGCTGTTTGATAAAATTGATATCAATCTCCTGTCTGACTTTCTGGTAGCTAGGGGATCCCCTGTATACCTTTGCCAATGGATCCGGTGGTGGGCTTCCTGTCAGTCGGTACGGTTTCACTTCAACAGATGCGTCTCTCGCCCCTACCATATCAGTAAAGAAGTACCTCAGGGCTCCCCCCTTTCCCTGTTCCTTTTCGGTGGGTATGTGGCAGATATATTCAAGCTACGTATGCGATACTCTCCCAGTGTACACCAGCGGGTAGTCTCTTAAGTAGATGACGGGATCATTATGGTAGCGGTGGAGTCAAGTAAGGCAACCCGATACTATGCGGGAGAAATATCTGCAGACTATGACCGCATAGCCAGAGCGACGGGAATCTGGTTCAGCACCCTCAAGACTCAGTGGATTGGGTTTGGAGATAAGGCATGGGAAAGAATGGATTTGTTAGTCGAAATGGTGTTGCCTTCGAAGGACTTGCAGGTTCTTGAGTATAGGTTCAATGTATTTTTTACTTTTTCCTCTCATGTAAAGTATTGGTTGGAAAGGGGTTTGGGTCTTAGGAGAAGGATTTCGGCGTTGGAGAGGAGGTTTGGGAGTGTTGGTAGGTTAGGGGCATGGGAGACTTACCACTTGGTGCAAGCAGCATACCTTCCAACCACCTGCTATGGACATGAGTTTGTAGCCGACCACATATTGTATGTAAAGCAGATTCAGGTTCACGTTAACGACTGCCTCCTGTCAGTATTTCGAACACCCATGAGGTTAGCGAATAACGTACTATTAGCCAAGTTCGGAATACTGCCTATTGCTATTCAGGGAAGATACCTACAATGGAGGTGTTATAGTTGGTTCATCAATTACCAGTACTGTGACTAGCATCTATGGTACAGTGAAATATGGCTATAGTGGAAAGAGCAGGGCATGGTAGTTCATCAGCAGACTTCAGATAATGAGCTCACCTGTCGCCCAACAGTCTCAATTGGGAAAGGCAAGGCGGTGATGGCTTCACGCCACTGTGTGCTCTATACTGACCTCTATACATCCTCGGATGTGGTCATATACATGGACGGATCCAAGTGCTCTGAGGGAGCTGGTGTAGCCTGGGCGGTGTTTGAAAGAGGAACCCTGGCCTGTGTTGACGGGTGCTCGGTTCCCACATCTTGGAGTATTGTAGAATGCGAGTTGTTTGCTATTGTATGTGCTCTGCGGCATGCACAGGGTATAGCTAAGAGACACCCAGTTCATGTGTTCTTGGACTGTATGCCTGCCCTCATTGTGGTTGACAACATGTGTTCAGATGGTAACTCGGCTGAGTTGTGGGAGGTAATAGTACCCCGGTTGAATGAATTCTCACATGTCAGTTTCAGTTAGGTCCCCAGTCATGTGGGGATTAATGGCAACAAGTTGGTCAACTTGAAGGCTAAGACCTGTCAGATACCCCTTGCGCCTCCTGCTTTGGGAAGGGGTTAACTTTGGGATTGGTCACGTGGCTATGGCTAGGAAGCTGCGTAAAGAAGAGTGGGGTACATGGCACACTAGAGAAGGGCACGGGTATTACACTCGGTAACCAAAAGTACCCCAACACCTCCGAGGCCCGACCCGAATAGATTCCGATATTTTGTTGAGGATTCCCAGTGGGATGGACATGGTCAGCCATGACAGCTGTGAAGGGAAGGAAGGCAGACACCACTGGACTGAGTGCTCCCGCTATGCTTGAGGGCGCCCTGCTAACAGAGACCTGTAAAAGGATTCAGCAGTTGCGAGGTGGAAGTGTTGGTGGATGGATCATAGGTGGCTAGGTCTGAGAATCCCTCGCCATGTTGGAACAGTAAATGGAAAGCTGGTTGTGGCAGGTAACCCCTTTGATGGCACATTAATGGTGGAAAGAAATGGGAGAAAGGTGTTGATAAGAGATTCTACGACCTGCACCCATTGCGAGAACAGATACAACGGTAGTGGCTGCATCTTACCAGGCGAGGTGACACTGCTGAAGAGGTGGGTCTTTTTACCTGACCAACGGCGATGCAAGTGTCCTTGTTGTGGTACCACCATTTCTGCTGCAGCTACCAAGAAACGCGCCACCTTAATGGAGCATTTCGAGAAACACCCCTGGGGCTTGCGGGTATGTCACAATCGATTTTGGCATTCTCAGCATCTCCAGTGGGACGAGCTGAACCTAGCAATACGAACGTCGGTGGTCTTGAGATGGGCAAAAATGAACGGATTAATGAAGAAATCCTGTTGTCCCTTTTGTGGCTTGGTGTTGACAGAAGGATATTTGGACCTTGGGTTGCATTATAAGAGGACGGAGGGATGTTGGGACAGACTGTATGTTTTCTTTGTTGAGTGCATAGATCAGATTGTATTGGGGGCAGATAGGGGTGAGGGTATGAGACAGTGGCGGGGTAGCAAGGTGGGAAGACCCATTAATCCGGGGCAGTACTAGTCGCTGCGAGCACCCATGAGCCCACTTAGGTAGTGATTTTTGGATTTATGTTTGAAGGGAGTGGCTACGAGGCAGAATGGTCCATGGTAGTGTATTTTAAATAGTTTGATTTATGGAGTGTGGGGGAGACTGGTCGTATGCCAGTGTTAGCGGTACTAGTATAAATAAAATTAGACTGAATTCTAAGTACTTTTCCTACTTATTACTTTAATGAATCTAAAAACACTTTTTACGCCAAGGAGCACTCTTCACGCAGAAGGGTTAGAGAAAACTTATGATAGGCGTTTCCGATAGAAGACAAAGGTCTTGTACTATCAGTAACATAGGCAGAGGCCTAGTGCTATCGTAAGACGAAGAAAGAAGAAGAGAAATATCGTTCCCTGTCGCCAAGAACTAACCATCCAAGGAAGGATCGTTATAGTCATATAATATTGGCGTTCTTGATTAATTCCTTAATATTACTAAAGGCTTGTTCATAAGTGTGGCGCCAAATGAATTCAGCATTGCCGGTAAGGTCTATGAGAGGTGCAGTCACTGTGGCGTGATGTGGTAGAAACTAGGAGATGTAATGAACAAGTCCTAGGAACCATAGTAGTTCCTTTTGATTTAGGGGGGTTGTCCTTTCTGTTAAATAAGTAACCGTTCCTGGAGCAGCATGTATTCCTTCATCATCTACTACATGTCCCAGGATCTCAAGCTTATCAGCAAACAAAATCTATTTATTTCCACTAGAGTAGAACTTAGCTTCCCTTAGCTTGGTATATACTAAACCTATATGGTATGCATGTTCTTCCTCAGAGTTTGAGAAAATGAGTATAACATTAATGTAAACTCATACGAAATGGTGGAGGTATTCACTTAACAGGTTTTCCGTAATGCACATGAAGGTGGTAAGAACATTCATATCTCCTTGGAGCATGACTCAGCTGATGAAACTTCTGAAGTGTGTCTTGAAACTATTATAGCATTCGCTTTCTGAGTCTAACCTTGTTTTAAAATAAGCATCACTTATGTCAATCTTGCTTCGAAATCTTGCCCGTCCTACTGCATTCAGGATCTGTGTCTAGTTTGGAATAGCGGAACTGTCCATAACCATATTTTCATTCCTAAATTTGAGGTCAACCAAGAGGCGAATTCTTTAGCTATCTGCATTGAGCTAGAAAAATATAGGTACATTACCTGGTACTTCTGCTCGGTACAGACTTCCTCTTCTTTGATTTTGGTTTATCCAATCCCAGAGAAGGTCTTTGTATGCATCAGGAATAGAGTAGGTTGGTTGGTTCTTGAGATGAGAGGGGTCCCATAGGTAGATATGGTAGTTTATTTCCTCCATAGGTAGTAGTTCTTCTGGAATCTGATCAGGGAAAACATCAGAGTATTTATCCAATACGTGTTGGGCAGTTGTATCACAAATTGTGGCATGGTATTCTCCGCTTGTTGGTTTTCATGAGATTCTGACCTTCTGTTCTGGAAATTCAATAGTAGATTCTCCACATCTGATTATGGCCTTGTGGCGGTTTAGGAATGGCATTTCAATCAGGGCGTCATATTTGGCCAGGTTTCCTATCAGCATCTCTTGAGAAAGGGTGGCAGAACCAAGTCGGATAATAGCACTACAGGTTTTATGGCTTGTGGATTGTGACCCCTTTACTGCCATCTTGACTGGTATGGACTAGTTAAGGTCTCAAGTTGGGAGTCCATTAACAGAGACAAAGTCATTGCTGATTGTGTCCCTTCTAATTGCACCAGTGTCGAATTGGACTCGAGTGCTTTTACCGTTAATCAGGATAGTATCTTCTAGAGCAGTGTGTGTCCTGAATGTTGCTGGTAGTTAGACACTGTTGCATTCTACATCACTATATCCGATATGGATTTCCTCATATTTACTGGATTGGGCATCATCACTATTGCTCTCAATGTTATAGGCCAATACCTCTTGATTAATTGCCTTTTCTTTTCCTTTCTTCGTAGGACAGTTTTTTGCCATATGTCTGGTTTTTCCACATTCAAAACATTCTCCCTTCCGTCTTCTCAATTCTTTGGTGGATTTTACTTTCTTCTTGAAAACTCGCAGTGTGTCTTCTTCAAAGTTGTTAGAGGACTTGTGTCGTAGTTGCCTATTACTGCTCAAAGATCCCTGTATCTTGTATGCTTTAGTTTCATAGAGAATGTCATCCTTTTGTTCTGCCCTCACGATTGTTGCTGACATATCATCGTTATCTTTCTCAAGTGACTCTACCTCTCGCCGGAGGGTAGGATGCATAGCATCGTAGAATTACCGCTTAAGGATATAACTGGAGATGGTTTCTTTCTTCATTCAGTCCCTATACATCAGAAGATCTGTTACCCCGTCTATGATTCTTTTGACTTGTACTCTATTGACTTGGTGAAGCTAGTTGAACTTGTTATATTAGAGGTTGTTTATGATAGAGGATTGGAATCGATTCTTGAATTAATTAAGTACTATAAATCTACTCAATCTTACATTTCTGCTATATTCTTTATAGCATTAGTGGTATGCATCGGTTGCCTTTCCTTCACAAAATGATCCCGTATATAGTCCAGTTGTAGGGCTTTCCACATCTACTCTTTATAAGAGAAGGTAGTGTATAAGTTCAGTTACCTATTGGTCAAAGACTTCAGACTTGAGCTCTTTTCCTTCTCCTATGAACTTCACAAGGAGGTGGAGCTTGAACTTACAGGGTTCAGGTACTTCGGGTTACTCCTCTTCTTAAGGCTGTGCCCAAGACTTTCCTAAAGATCCTCCTCTGGTGCTAGCTATATCTGATTCACTACTGGTTTCTGGATCGTTTGGAGGATCAAAGGTAGGCTTCTTTACTGGGGTAGGTGGGAATTC
The DNA here is from genome assembly GCF_000151645.1 of Tuber melanosporum. NCBI lineage: Eukaryota > Fungi > Ascomycota > Pezizomycetes > Pezizales > Tuberaceae > Tuber > Tuber melanosporum. The sequence continues at coordinate 117,742 of NW_003298766.1, forward strand.
TCCTGGAGGTTATGGGTCGTCTATGTTCACAGGTTGTCCCAGCTTTTTAGCAGAGCGCCAGGGCTGTTTCTTTCTTATGAGGTCGTACTATAGAATCTGCTTCTCATCCCTGATCATCAATGACTCCATATCAGTTTTGAAACGAAGCAGAATGTAAGGTAATTCTGCCACTTCTCTCTACTAGCGTTCTGAGGCAGATGTCAATAGGTTGATCGGGCCTAAATTCAGAGACAGATTCTTAACCACTTGCTGAGGTTAAAAAAATGTGATGTGTTCACAAGGTGTTAATAATGTTATCGGTAAATTGTACAATAGTTGGCTAGTAGCCTGCTCTGCCAGAGAGGAGGAGAGAGCTGGAAACTAAAGGAGGCTTCGAGGGTGTACTGAGAAACTAAGACGTAACCATTCAATCGAGTATATTGAAATACTGCCTGTCCAAGTCTGTGTTTTTCATCATAGAACAAGACGTTCTTAAAATACACAAATCTTGTTCATGTTTAGCACGAATGAAACTAATCAAAGGTATTAAGTGATACACTTTAGTAAAACAAATCAAGTATCAAAACGATCCTTAAAATAAAATATAAAACAAAACCAAGTATCAAACCATACTTAAAACAAACCAAGTATCAAAGTGATACTTAAAACAAAACATAAAACAAAACCAAGTATCAAACAATACTTAAAGCAAACTAAGTATCAAACAATACTTAAAACAAAATACAAGACAAAACCAATAACCGAGTACCCATACCGGTTACAAATACCAGGATCTGATACCTAGAAGTCACTCTAAGTAGAGTAACCTCACCTGGAATCGGAATCTCTGGTCACTAACACCCTCCTCCGGCCCCCTTATGGGGCCTGCATGTCATGATACATATCAATCACGGTTGTGTCCTGTAACTATAGTGCCACAGAATTGAAGGCACAGTAATAATACCATATATATCACCACTGTCAGTCTGACCGGATCCCGTTTGCAGTGTATATGAGAGGGGACCTTCATCTACTTCTGAAAAGTGGAACAGAGTAAATCCGTCAACTACTCCAAAAGCTACTAGGCTTCAAAGATGTAAGCTCACTGGAATGAGCTTTAGATAACGGGACGTTTTCGTACAAAGGGATAGTATTGAATGGTAAAGAATCTCAGTGAGAAACCAACACATTCACATCTATCTTCCAATATTCAAAAGAGTCTAAAACTCTGAGGGACACTATTATTTAAGCTATTAGACTTCACACAGTGTTGCAACTAGGTTTTAGAATATGTTGTACTCACAAGGATAACTTCCAATACAACTACAGTGATTGAAACCCAGTTACCCAGAGCAACAAAGTGTTGTCAACCGAGGGAATATTTGTCTATCCAGTGGAATAAGTTTCTGTGAATTAGTAGAAAGTCCTCTGGACGACATCTATTGGTTGGGTAAGGAGTTAGAAAGGTTTCAAATCAGCCAACCTGAAAAAAGGCTTGTGATTACAACTACCTGCGCAGATGCAACCACAGATAAAACTGATCATTTCTTCAATAACGGAGACAACTGGAGCCAACTCAGTTCAACTTGAGAACTAGGCTACAAGTCTAAAAACTATAATGATCAGTTAGTTACTATTGGAAACAGTATACCTCCGAGTTAGCTACATTGTAATTGTCACATAGGGTTGGGCGATTTTCAGGGTCTTCAGGTGTTCACACCTTTCAAGAATACCTGATATTGCGAGTCATAATCAGAGAGATACATAGTTGTATAAACATAGATGTAGTCTGTGAACACTCAGATGCGGAACATAAATATCGCAGTGCCTCCTAAGCTTTAGACATTATCAAGCAACAGAGAAGAGACCTTAATAATATAATATTGTTTTACGATTCTATCTTATTTTATTTACTTTGCTCTTAGTAGTCATAAACAAAACCAGTAAACTCAAGCCTTCCTAGACAATCTCCATCTACAGAAATCAATCTTGATTGAGCTAGACAATTCTCAAGTCTATCAGATTGTCTCCGCCTAACATTTGGCGAGGAGGATTGTGATGTGTAAGGAGTTTTTTACCAGATACTGATGGCCATGAGGGCAGAAGTAGAATATAGGAGTGTGAAAATAGAGGGCGCAGAGCATTGTGTACTAGAGGTCCCTGGATTTTATTATTTATACTGACACCTCACTCAACCCTAACCCTGTGTGACTCACATCTTCTCATCACCATCTCCTATGACTCACAATCATGAGTCATGTGAGATACTCAGTTAACTTGTGTGAGTCAACTATGCAACATTCCTAAACCAATAATAATCCTTATAACAAGTCATGTATACTAAATGCATCACATGCATGAAACTCATGACTCATAAGTATGAGTCTGGTGTGAAAGTCATAACATCATGTGACTCACAATTGTGAGTCATTGCATACAATAAACCCCTACAACTCACAAGTGCGAGTCATGTGAAAAATCATTATTTTACCTCTTCAATCTGTCTTATCACAATCCAGTTTATAATAGCTGCATGTTGAGTATCTGATGAATCTTTGTACTATATATGTACCAGTTGAAAACTATTGCATATGTAAAAGTGGGCAGAAATGTGTCAAGTACAGAAAGAAGACTATCTGCTCTAGTCCCTGCTCATATTGGAGAAAGTGTGATGTGTGTGAGCGTCACTGCACTTGTGAAAATTGCACTAGACAGAGAAGTTACACTTGGTGCATCGACTATAGAAGTTGTAGGAATTGTCCTACTTCTGCCGACATGCCCTCCCAATGTACTTCTCCAGGTCTATTTATTTGAAATCTACTCTGAGTCTATCTTGCCTAATTCTCTACTAGACTATTATGATTGACTTATTAAAACTTTCTTATCTAGGATGTTGTGTACAACTGCTTATGAGTAACCAACTAGACTTTAAAGTACAGGTTGGACTACTTATAGGAGTTATTCAGAGTAGACACAATCAGTTTCATTTCTTTCCCCTCTTCCATTGTGAGTAAAATTGGATCCAGTGCTACTGGGGGGCAGCCTAGTGTTATCCAAGAAACAATTGTGAATATACACTTGATGGACTATGACAAACCCTCCCTACCACCCTCTGCTCTATTCCAAAATCTACAATGCTTGCCTTTTATCACAAGTGCCTATGGTGTATTCAAGCCTATTGTGACAAAATCAATTTCGCCACCCCTGAGTATGAGCAGTACCTTGAGATATATAAATCACATCAGCATATCTAGTTCCTAATGAATGATATATAACTAATTATTTGTTTATTATACTGGTTTTTTTTTTTTTTTCTTTCTTTTTTTAATACATCATATTGAACCTATATCTTCCAGCACTTATACCAAAGGCTCATCCAAAATCCGCTATCATCACTTATCACCCAGTGTCTTGGCAGCTTACTAAACATTTCAGCGAATTAACACAAGTGTCGACTGGCAGTGTCCGGCACTATACCTGAAAGGTCGGTATGCCAAGCGCATGGTACCGAAAAGGCCTTCTCCCACCCTTTTGCCCGTGCGCCACTTTTTTTTATACGGCACAAACACTACGTCTGCCTTGCCGTACCCGTCCTACTTGTACTCGTACTCTACTCCCTTCCCCGCCCGCGCATGCTGCAAAGCCAACCCTGTCCAACCAAACCAAACAACCCACGGCTCACTACCGTACTGCATAATTGATGAGAAAAAAAGTAAAAATAATAATATTAACCCCTGTTTCCAACCTTAATCCACCGCATCTCGGGGTGTTCGGGCGAATTGTACTAGTATGGACAACCAGGGGTATCCCTTAAACCATAATTTCCGGTTTAGTTTGCGATCTGGGACCCCAGCCTGTTCGGGTGATCGGCATCTCAGCAGAGTAGAACAACCCCAAAACTCTGTCCACTCTCTCTCTCTCTGTGCTTAGAACATAGCCATCTCTGTGCTTGAGCTCGAGTACTGTTCGTGCTCGTGAGAGAAATGACTCAAGGTAGGATTGCCGTTGTACTCGAGCTGCCGTCACGATTCCTCGGATAGGATAGCGTCCTAAATTGCAAACTGGACCGGTAAATCCTGGCTGTTTGGGTGATGGAGGAGGGGCCCGTGCGAAGCTTCCTCCATTCGAGGCTTCCTCCATTCCTCTTCCCTACGGTACACTGTGCTTGTACCGGTAATCGAGCACTGGTACTGTACTTAGGGTGTGTGCAAAAGTCTGTTGAACTCGGTGCTTATAGGCTGAGTTTACTATGGGCATGCAAGTTGCCTGCATGCCCTATTGGTTGGTTACTTCATAATTTGGTGACGGAAAAAAGTCTGTCAAACTCTTGGCACTCCTCCACAGTGAGAAGAGCGCCTTCTATTCTACAAATTTAATATGGAGTAGCATTACCACCGACTTCAATTACAGTTTCTAGTCGCCTTCGCATACTTCTAATAAGCTGTAACTGCCTCTCAGCCGTGATGTTCCTCCATGCTATCTGTAATATAGTAATTAAAGTCTCTTGATCAGAGGCCCGCTCATGAATCTGTCCTAGTTCTGTCTTTATTTCTGCCCATAATGCCTCAATCAGGTTTAAATCAGGGATTGTGGAGGCCCAGGAATGTAGTCAATCCCATTGTGCACCCAGTAGGCTTTTGCATAACCCTGATGCCTGGGAGCGTTATCCTCCACCACCCTTGTCCAGCCATATTTCTCGCATGCCCGATGCCAAAGGGGTATTAAGTATGGCATCATGACATTGTTCCTATATTTTTTCGAGTTCATAGTACTGCCAAGAGGGACAATATAAAGCTCAGACTTGATCTCTCTACAAAAAGTACCTCAGACCATAATGCTTTTCCTCCTAGAATGCCAAACATCATCAATACTGTCTAGATGGAATTCCTCCTCTGGAAGGCGAGTAACCTAAGGCTGATGTGAGAACCCAGCTGAGCTGAAGGTTGACTCATCTGTCCAGACAACTCATTTCTACTCCTCCTCTGTCCACTCTAAGTGTGCCTGGCACCACTCTACACACTTTGGTTTATTTTGACTCCATATATCCTACCTTTAAAAATATTAGTTAAAAGAATACTAGTAAAACTACAGTAACAACTAGAATAATTGAACCTCATGCTAAGACATCTAAAATTTCCACCTTTGGATTGTAGAAAAAAATAAAGCTTACTTTTTAGGTGGAAAATGCTTGTGGTATCCCATGGATACCATAATATTCCTCAGAGTTCATACCAAGTAATTATATTCCAGCTTGATGCTAACCTCCTCCCACTGCAGATGCCAAGTGCATTTATCTTGTATGATGAAGACATGCAGCTGGGCTTTCACTTCATCATTAAAAATCATGGGACAGCCAGATCGTGACCGGTTCAATGGCGAGCCCCATAATATCACTCTCCAATATATTTTGTGGCATGTTTGGAAGTCTAAATTCATCTGATTCGCAATATTCTGTCTATGGTGAGTTGCTAATTTTTTTTATCTCATTAGTTACTTCAACACCTACCTTCCAGGTCATACCCGCTTTATCACGCAAAGTGATAATCAGCATGCGCTCATCCCAAGTTGTTTTCCAGCCCTTTACACTCAGCCCTACAGGCACATAGGCTTACGGACGGCCTTTCACCCTCATGTCTTGTCACTCGATTGAGAACAAGGTCAAAAAGTCAAAAAAAAAAAAGTGAATGTTGTATTTTCACAGAGGTAGTGGTGATACTTGATTAATGATAGATACAAAAACTCGTTCTCAAGTACTTTAGATTGACAACTTACTAATAGCTACAGGTGGTAGCAGGCTATTCATTATTGGGTGAAATGCTTGCCACCAATGAGAAAAGGTTCGACAGACTTACCCACAACCCCTAGTGCACTCAAGTGTAATAAAATAACTCCTGAGTGCTTGTAATAGGGAAGCCAATAGGAGCGAATTTCTCTTATTCCTCGCACCGACATTTGCCTCCTGTTTGTCCCTATACCCGTTTTTCACCTCAGACCTGAGTACCACCAGCCAATCTCATAATTTACCGATAAGTAACTCCTACTCGAATCCACATCCGCACACCTCCCTATCTTATAACAAATAACCGTGCCAAGGTTCCCGTCCCTTTGAATGACGCTAAGCGACCTTCAAAGTTTGACAGCATGCCTATGGAGTGCCCCACAGCTCAACGAAAATAACAGCTCAATGAAAAATCCATTATACTACAGTAGAAATATTTACAATTGAATACCCAATCCCACAAAATAAAAGCTTTACAAGCTTTTGCTTCTTATTTCTCTCTTTTACTGCCTTTCTCATCTGCTTTGAGATCTCCTTCTATTGCTTTTTAACCTTGTTTTCTGCTGCATTGGTGACAATTTCGAGAGATCGTTGAGCCTGCTCTACCTGCTTCGTGAGAGAAGCCTGTTGTTTTTGTCGAACCATTGATGGGGCCTGATAGGCATACATCGAACTACCATTCTGAACAAACCGTTGACTGCAGTTATCTCGAGTAGCCCATGACAGTTCCGCTGCTTTAGTATTCTCGAGGTTCTCAAACGCTTCTACATCCCATTGGGCTTGTATCATACTTTCCTTGATAAACCCCCGCAGTACCAGGTTCGTGGATGGTGAAAGGTGTGCACATTGTGCTTCAAGTATATCAGCTTGTCTTTTAAGTGAGTGGACGGTCTGGGAAGTAGAAGGGGGACTTTGGACTTCAGGTGGCGGTGGTGTTGATGGTACTTCAGAGGTTTCAATATCGTGCTCAACGAGGTTATCCAGTACTGCCTCCGGATTAACTAGAATAAGCCTAGTTTGTTTAAAGGCCGAAACAATAGTAGTGGATTTAAAGGTAAGAGAGCCAATAGACTGAAGTGCATTTATAAATTCAATCTTGTTGAACTCTGTACAGCCTGTCCTTATCACCATATTTACCGCTTTAGAGTGATAGTGTTTGTAAGGTTGAAATACTACCACATCCAAGGGTTGGAGAATGTGGGTACAGTAGGAGGGAAAGCGAAACAATAAAATCTTGTGCTCATCACAAAATTCTATGAACTCCTGTGTACAGTGCGAGTTGTGACCGTCAAGGAGCAGTAATCTCCATGCCCTTATACAATGATAGGAGGAAAACTCTTCGAAGTGATGAATCCATCCAAAGCCCACATATCATTTGAGTAGCCTTACTCGGAAACCCCAACAAGGAAATCATCCAGAATCTCTGTCTCCATATACCAATCTTCCGTATAAAGAATACCCGATACAATAAGCATAGGTGGAAGCACAACACCATCACCACTCACAGTTTCTATAACTGTAATAAGTTCTCGATTGCTAGAATTTGCTAAATATATCGGATGCCAAGCCTGTCAAGTGACCACCCATTGGTCTCTTCTGAACCCGATACAAAACCCCGTCTTGTCGAAATTGTAGATGTTACTCGCTACTATACCATTTTTTTCAACTATGGTATTATACTACCGAAACCAGTCATGAAGGTCATCAATTTGATGAGAGTATTTGCGATTAATGTCTAAGGTCTTTTGTTTTCTTAGACAGTATTCCTGATGTCTATCAAGAAACCTCCGTGCCCACATCTCACTCACAATTGGAGCAGCTGTTTGAGTATCGTTATGAGATCTCAAAAGTATTGAATTGGCATATCTGCTAATATGGTAATAGTGAGGAGGTACTCCAATCTTGTCCAACTGATCACCATACTGGCAGAATGCTTGATCTTGGACTCCGGTGAGTTTCCTGTTTGTTGCAGGTCGCTCTTGTCGGGATTGCCGGCCATTCCAGTGGACACAAAGGTGTTGGAAGGGTACATTGAATTCCCGAGCAATGGCGACTACATTTGGCTTCGATTCCCTATTAAACCTTTCGATCACTTGTTGAATACATGCTTCTATCTCGAAAAATGGTTCTGGAGGCATGGTGGGCTTGGGGGTGGAAACAAAAGACCTATTTGTCGAAAATGACATGGATGAGGTGGTGATGTTTTTGTTGAGCTGCTATTTTCGTTGAGCCGTGGGGCACTCCATAGGAGTGCCGTCAAACTTTGAAGGTCGCTTAGCGTCATTCAAAGGGACGGGAACCTTGGCACGGTTACTGTACTCGTACCCATTGCTAGCGAGCATATCTACAGTACCCAACCACACGGCATCCCGTCACCCCCCCTCCGTCGCACAAGGCCGCACCAACCATTGTCTCAACATAACTCCCGGGGTTTCGGACTGTTGTGTCGGATACTCGAGTACGAGGCGAGGCGATGGCACAGGCACGGCCCAGCGGTGAGGAATTACCGGTACAAGTACCATAGCGCGAACCCCGAAATAGCTGAGAATGTGGCTAGGACGTTGTAGTTGCCTTTCCTGGTAAGGTCTTTTTGCACTCTGGCTTTGTCTCAGCTGGGGGCTGAAGAGGAAGCTTTTCGCCCTTGTTTTTCCCCCCTAATCCAGAGGGGGAAATTCTGGACCTCTTATCACACAATTCTCGATTAACTCGCTTTTCCGAGCACCTGTGTTCTCTCCGCCTCCCGTGTTATCATAAGCCACCGTGCGGTTGTCATCTCTACAATTAGTTGTACCCCATGTCTTACCATGGGTAGCGGGGTTGGCTTTCCGCATTGAGCACAGTCTGTCCTACCAGTGAGAATTCATGATGCGGCATTCGGTGAAGAAGAAAAAACCAGTCACAACGATGCCAGTACCGTAAAAACTCGAATAAGCGGACTATGTGCTGGGTAGTGAGTTTAGAGTTTGGAACATGGGGATGTTGGAAATTAGTGTCTAAGAAAATTTAGTAGTCTGAGACAAGCAATAATCTCAACCTCTTATGAGGTGAAAGTCAACCACACAACCTACACGAGAGTGTCTTAATATCATGTAATCAGTGTAGTTAGCAAGAGAGATACTGGTAGGCAATATTGTCAGTAAATTTTATAAGTAGGAAAATAGAATACCGAAGTGATTCCAAGAGCCCAAAACGAATTTGAATCCCAGAAGCCCTATGAGATCGCGCAAAAGTTAGTCTGAATCAAACTGAAGAGAGCCCAAAGGTAATTCTAAAATGCATTCACGAGTCACAAATCAACCCTCTGGACAGATCCACATTCAACCCCAACTTTCAGCCCTTCCTCCAGATCACTTCTATGCTGGAGTCAAAAAGAAAACCGGTTCAAAGCGGAAATACTTATCCGAGGTCCTTTGCAAGCTGCTTGAGCCCACCAGCAACCCTCAATGATTCTATACAGTCAATTATAAGCTTCACATTCTCTCATATTGGAAAACAAAAAGCATACACTAGGGCCCAATCTGCTTTCGTGAACCAACTCGGGCGGAGCTTGCAGTACAGTTTCAAATACCAGCAACCAATCTTTTGCGGTGGAAGAAGGAAGAGGATGCTGGCTATTATCTAACTGGAAAAAGTAGTCAGTCTTGGATGCTAGGTGGAGGAAGACAAAGGAAATGGGTAGATATGGAGAAGGAATTGTATGAGGAGTTTAGACACTGGCGTGCAGGTGGAAGGCCTATAAGGCGTAGTTGGTTTCGGTGAGTCAGTAAGGAATTAGTCCAAAAGTACTATGGTGAGGGAGAACTTACCAAATTCCACTTTTCAAATGGATGGTTCCGCGGTTTCCTGTCATGGCATCATATTAGTCTTTGTACAATCACCAATATGGCCAGTAAACTACCAGCAGACTTTGGGAATACGATACTTAACTGGATTCAGTTCAATAGACGAAATTCGCAACTTCGTCCTGGGAGTGAGCGGGGGTGGGGCGATATTCCTGCTGCAGTTGGCTGGTACCGTCTGAGTAATATCTGTAACATGGATCAGACTCCTGTTCCATATGAATTTGTGGAGGGCCATACTTACAATAGTACTGGGGAAAAAAACAATCTGGATGCAGTCAAGTCAATCCTCCGGATGGGACAAGCGGCAGGGGACCATACAGCTTACCATCTTTGCTGATAGTATCTCCAGAGTTAAACTGTTAATCTTTTTCAGAGGCAAGGGAGTAGGGGCAACAGTACTTACTGAAATGAAAGAATATGACCCACGGGTTATAGTTAAGTTCAATCCTACAGCCTATGCCAATAGTCAGAATATGCTTGAATGGTTAGAGGAACAATTGATTTCTGTACTGGAGGATCAACCTACATTGTTAGCACTCGATCTGTTTTCCAGACACAAAACAGATGAGGTGCTTGATACCATGCAAGCGAACTATATAACACCAAGTGTTATTCCCGGCGGCTGCACTGGCCTCATGCAGCCTCTCGATGTTTTGGTAAATAGGCCATTTAAAGACATCCTAAAGGTTAGTATATTTCATAAAATGACTATAGGAGAGGGAACTCCCCAGGGTGCTCAAAAGAAGAAATAAAAAAAGCAAGAGCTAACACACTAATAGGATTCGTTAGAGGCAAAGCTAAACGAAATAGAAAGGGAGGAAGAAGAAATTATTGACAGGGGGGGGAGGTTAACCGGGAGTAAGGTGGGGTCGAGGCGAATTGCAGTGACCTGGGAGGTGGGAGAGGTATGGCAGCGGTTTTCGGTTGAGAAAAAGGCAATCGTGAGGAAGGCATTCTGCATTGTTGGTCTTGTGTCTCCTGTAGATGGGTCAGCAGATCATGAGATTTCCATAAAGGGTATAGACATAGTATTTCTTACTGAAGGATTGAAGAATGTGGAGGGGGAATGTATTATTGATGATGAGAATGATCCTGTAGAACTTGATGAGCATGAAGATGAAGCAGAAATATATTTTGAGTAACTGCCAAGAAAGACTGAGACTGATATTGCGCCTTACCTGACGAATAGTCTTAATATGATTCACCTTAATTCAACTCCATAGCACATGGTCCGCTTATTCCAGTTTTTACGGTATTGTTGTTATAAGGCTTAGTGTGAACATTAACCGACCCGGTTCCGTCTATCAGTCCCTGTGCGCTCCCCTTCCCCTGCAACTACGATACGTCTGCTGTAATATAGACACGGGATGGCCCCTCCCCGCAACACCTTTGAACCTTAAACTAAAGCTTGGGCTATCATCTCAACAAAAAAAAAAGGGGGTGGAAAACCCCTCGCAAAAAAGCATAAGGAAAATGAGATCCTACCAGCACCAGCAACGGTATTCCTCCTTGGTTTCTCCCGGATCCCCCGGCGACTCAGCCATTTACCCGTAGGCTACTTGTCCGGTGTGACGCTCCTCTCCAGCAGTCCATCACGAACAATCTGACCCAAGCTATGATGTGATACGTGTCACCGTTATTCTACCCAGTCATGGAGGTTAGTGATGAGACAGTCCGGGGTGCGGGTGGCCGAAAAGGTACTGTACTCGTGCGTGCAACGCCGCGGGAATCTGTTGATATGTCCTCGGCTATGTACCCCTACCCCTGTCCGTCTCATCATTCACCTCCCATACTTCGGTACAGTACGGTAGGTAAATTTAGGTACGATACCAGTAGTATACGGTAGGCAGATATACCCCAGGCAAGAAGGTTTGATATTGTGCTTTTTCGTCCATTGGTCGGGGCGAAATTAGTGTTCCCGACCGAAACTCGTTCCCTACCTTCTTTTACGCGGCCCTCATACCCACCGTACACGGTCTGCTTGGTAGGGAGAAGGGGGAAAGAAACTATGATACAAGTTCTGACTGTATCGTACTGTAGTTTAGTGTACATAGATGTGAGCTAAATACCTCTACATACATACACACCCATATACACGTACACGTACACATTTACAATGAAAACCGAACCCCCAAAAATGAAACCTAGGGTGAGGTGAGTAAGAGAGTTTAGGAAGAAAAGTATCGAGAAAAATGAGAGGTGGAGCGGAACTAAAACTCATTGAACGGATTTGCCCCACCTTCCCTACTAGCCATACGCCAAAAACTCATCTCATGGATCCGATCCAGAGAGCGTTTAGAGGACAACGCAAGCCGATCAATGCCCACCGCCCCATTCCACGTCCTTCAAGCTCTCCGATTGTCCATCTGGGGTTATCTCTACCCTCACATCCGTAGTTCTGATAATCCCGCTCTTTGTGACAATGTTCTCCTCGCTTTCATTCAAGGGACCCCCCGTTCCAGCGGTAACATTAGCAGTTGCTTCTTCCCCCCGCTTGGTTCTCCTGAGCGATTGTAAGATGATGTGAGGTGATTTGATCCTAGGGGATTTGGGGTAGGAGTAACCTCCAGACTTCCCAGTCGTGCTGATACCCGCGAGAGATTTCACGAGTGGGAGGATACCGGGTGCTGAGGCGGAGGTGATGGCGACGTTGATTTCGACCTATAATTTGGGCTTGTTAGTATTGGAGTTGACTTAGACTATATAGCATTTTGAGGGGTATGTGGGGTTCATGGGTTGTATGGCTGGGACTGACTTGGGACCAGATAAGAATAAAGATTGCATCATCTGTGACACTCGTTAGCTATTTGCCCCACGAGGCTACAATTCAGCTGAGTTTTTGGAGAGGGAGGTCTTACAAGGAATGTCTTTCGAGGTTTGGAAAAGATACAGGGCGTTGATGCGTACTATCGATGCGATCACAGCAATACTGCCAATGCCAAAAATAACCATAAGAGCCACTGTTGGGGGTAAATCAGCATCCTATCGGGTAAGGTGACGACCAAACACATCATCGTAGAAGCGATCCACATACTTCTTTTTCGTTTGCTTACTTGAAGCCTTATCAGCGAAGGAAGAGGCAGAACTAAAATGACGATGTCAGAGAAGATGTTGAAGCCAGCCTGCGCATAGTAGACAGGAACAAGATTGTTGCAGCCCTCCGGGAATGTTGGCGCCCAAGCGAGAGTTGGATTCTTAGGGCACTCAAAAGCCTAGATAGAAATGTCAAACCCGATATAAGCCGGTGCCCTCCAGGTGATAGCCTGTGAGGATAGATATTCCTGGCCCAAACTCGACTCACGTTGACGAAAACCATTGCTACCGTATATATGGTCACAGCTACGGCCACCACCTTGATTGCTCTTTGATACCCTTGCGCTGGTGAAAGTCTTCGATAGAACGCCAAGATACTGATTTTAACGAAGAATAGGGTGATTAAGTACTCTAGCTGGTAGACGTACCATACCTTCAAGGTTTTGACGAAGAAATCTGGGGTTAATGGCTTTAGAAATGTATTAGCATCGGATATTTCCCATCCTGTCATTTGGGTATTGACTAGTTCTTTCATGTGTGTTCTATCTCATGGTTAGCTTTGATGGTCCTAAAGGTTGGGTTTTGCGTGGTCACCACCCACCCTGAACCATATTTCACTTGATAGACATTAATCACACCTGCAAAAGTTGCACTTAATCAGTGTTTGTTTGCAGGTGGTTCGAACCATTCTCGAACAAACCTATCTGCCATGCATTCAGCTATTTCCTGTGTTAGCTGAAAGCCCTAATCGGAGTAGGAGTTCAAAGAACCATACTAATGCTACCAACATAATCCAGTCATCCAATCCAACACTTCGCACGATGAAGTACCGGCAGTAAAATCTACAATTAAGAAGGAAACAATCAGCATTCGCACAACCATCAACTAGCTGGGGAGGGGATTTCAACTCTCACCTCAGGCTCACAAAGAGCGTCGATAACGCCAGCAGTGGAAAGACTACCGCAAAGAGCAACGGACCTCGTTTCATTATGGAGCTTCAGCTCAGGTCAGTCAAAGGATCAGACTATCAATTACATGAGATGGAAAAACAAACCTTTTATATTATTCGTGACTAAATATCGATGCCCCGCTTTCACAAAGGGGCCCACCAGTAACAAGACCACAGGAACTACGAATCTCGTTGACGTCGAAGTATATATTACCGACTCGTAAAATCAAACGCTCTGGGTCCGGTTATTTCTTGGAAAGGAAAGGTAGTGGGAAAGGACTGGGGGTCCGCTAATGCATATATCTACCAACCTTCAGGAGCAAGTCCCACAACCTTAAAACTATTGAAGGATCTACCGCAGATCCCAAAAATCCAGAGCAGAAGAAATATTTCCGGAAAGTAAAAACCTTGGATTGAAGTGTCTAAGACAAAAAACAAAGGTCCGTGCTAAAAATTGAGAACTAATCTAGGTCCCTATAAACGATCAAAGCAAGCAGGGCCTCTTGCTGATCTTAAGGAAAGCCTCCCAAACCACTCACTATGATGCCAGTCGTATTCTTCAAGATGAAGAGAGGGCAGGGGGTGGGTATTCATTCCTTCTTTTTTGTTAGTTTTCTTGCCTGCATTGGCCCCCTCCTTCCGAGCGACTGATCAGCTGCACTATGCATATGACCCTCTTTGTCATAACATAGACATAGAAACTCTGGCAGAGTAGTCCGAGGGGGAGTGAGGTTTCTGGTGGCTCGTATGTGGTGGAACCCGAATGCTCCCCGGACGAGACTTATGACAAAGTGTGTGTGTGTAGGTAGGTGGTGGAGGGAGAAGAGAGCCACGACCCTAGCTGTTTGTCACACGCGAGAAGTACGAGTACTTGTACAGTACCCGAAAACAGGGGGGTACGGCTCGAAGTATATTTTATATTAGCGCTCACACCTTCTCTGATCTCTGACATATATATTGTTAATCCCTGTAGCTTATTAGGCGAGGGGTACTTCGGGGCAGAGACGAGTGAATAGGAAATGCGGACAAATTGCCTCACTTTCGCCTTAACAAGACACCTACGTTCATAGAAGTACAATACGGTACTCGAGTACCGTATTTACTCGGTCGATGCGCTAGCGCGAAAAGATGTCGTTTTGCCCGGAACATCTGGGAGCTAGGTGTGACTAAGACAATTGAGACTCTAGGGATGTTCCGAAATTAGGTTTCAGATTTAAGGGATATAAAACTATGACCTGAGCAGATGGTAGAAGTTTAAAAATCACAGAATAGAGTAATAAGCCATTCCAAAGGTATCGTGAGTAATATATAAGACAAGTTCAAAGCCTTAGAAGAAAGTACTATGACTCAGGGGAATACAAAGGGTAATTTTAATTTTATTAGTGACTGTGAAGGCAGTAGATAGTGTTAGGAAAATGAGATATAAGAAGCATTTTGTAAAGTAAATATGAAGATTGGTTTGAGTAAAGGTTATTTCT
The DNA here is from genome assembly GCF_000151645.1 of Tuber melanosporum. Classification (NCBI taxonomy): domain Eukaryota; kingdom Fungi; phylum Ascomycota; class Pezizomycetes; order Pezizales; family Tuberaceae; genus Tuber; species Tuber melanosporum. The sequence continues at coordinate 132,802 of NW_003298766.1, forward strand.
ATCATAGTTAATACTACTCTCAAACATGATAATGCCACCAATTCAAAACCAAGAGCCATGGTGGGGACCAAAGTCAAAGCCTATTCACAGGCAAATTCTGTGAGAGAAGGACCTGAATCCAAATATTCTCCCAAAGTGTACCTATTGTCAAACGCACAGAATTTGGTTGCTTACTTTCCTTTAGCATTATTGGATCCATCTCCCAGAATCTGGACAGTTCTGCCTACCATCCCAGCAAGAAGCCAGTTACCGCTAAAGTATTCCTCAACAAACTATTGGCAATTGGGTTAGAAAGAAACATTTACTTGAGGAGGTGGAGCTAAAGGGCCAGCAAGAAAGAGAGGAGAGGATTTTGCTCTGGAGAGTCGATGCTAGTAGCCCAAGTGTGAAGAAACTATATATAATAAGTTTATAACACAGTGGGAGGTGGGGAGAATTATTTGACAGGTGTCACGAATGTGGCTGGGCATGGAAAAGGTTTTCACATGACGCATAATTATGAGTCATAGGTATGTTATTGTTTTACGCATATGACACATTTGGGTCATATGATGTTATGGTTTGATAGGTTTCCCACATGACTTAAATATGAGTCATAGGATGTGCACCTAGCAAGTATGCCTTGCAGGTATGCCTTGCACATACGATTTATGTTTCACACATGACCTCGTTAGGAGGTCATGGGTTTCACGCATGTGACTCAGTTGAGTCATATGACTTATTTATTGCATTATGATTGGTTTATGAGTTTTTGCACCTGACTTTGCTATGAGGTCATGGGTTTTGAGCATGTGACCACATTGGTCACATGATTAGTTTGTTATGATTTGGTTTCGCACATGTGACCACTTTGGGTCACATGACTATGGGTGGGAAGAATACTATATAAGGAGGTCGGTATAGCCAAGGAGGATAGGTTTTTCACACTTTATTCTAAGTACTTTTCCTACTTATTACTATAATAAATATAAAAACACCTTTATACTCTTTATCATTATTGCAACCTTTATTATTGTTACGCCAAAGAGAGCTCTTCACGAAGGAGAGTTAGAGAAAGCTTACGATAGTCATTCCTGATAGAAGACAAAGGTCTTGTACTATCAGTAATATAGGCAGAGGCCTAGTGTTATTATAAGACTAAGGAAAGAAGAAGGAGAAGAAGAGAACTATCGCTCCCTGTCGCCAAGAACTAACTATCTGAAGAGGGATCATTACATTACAAAGAGTCACCGAGAGCGATGCCAAATGATACAAGATGGCTTTCTTCAACCCAGACAGGAAAGGAGATATCGACATTGACAGTCAACCTGAATTTAGGAGAATTTAATAATGCCCTAGATCACATTTCAGCAGAGCCCTCGAGGGCAGCAAGTCCAGTAACTCCAGAGAACGGATCACCTATTGATAGCTCACCTACAAGAACTCCACCACCAGAAAGCATGTTGGGATCAGTAGCACCTGGGCCACCAGGCCTGGCAGCTCTGGCTCTAGGCACTGGTATACTTGGAATGACTGAAAACCAGTTTCAAACATTTCTCACAGCAACACAAAATACAGGACAAGGGAATATCCAAAAGCTAAAAGCCAAAGAACCAGACACGTATAAAGAAGCCGAAGATAAACTGTGAATATTCTTAGCACAATGTGAAGGATACTTTGTAGTCAAGGGGTATGGAGAACATTATATTGAGATTAAGATTCCCTTTGTGGAATCTCTATTGAGAGGACTTGCTAGACAATAGATTATGCCTTTCTAAGATGGAAGGAAACAAAGAGAATAGGTCATCTATGCAGAATTCAAAGCAACCTTCTTTGAACAGTTTGGCAATCCCAACACCAAAGAAACAGCGAGAAGGAAGTTGGAAAAACTCCAACAAGGAAAACAGATCTTTTCGGCATACTGGAATGAATGTCGACTCTTTGAATACGGAGCAGAATTCAATGATGCTACTATCTACATAATTCTCCTAAGAAACTGCAGTGAGAGACTGCGAGAAGTGTGGAGAATTTCTGACTTGTGCGACACAATGTCAGAACTATTTGTAAGATAGATAATCGAGAAGGAAAGCAAACTGAACATGGTTTGGAACAATTCAGAAAATGCTATCACACATAGGATAGTCAGATCGTCTAGGAATGAGGATGGAACTTTCAAGCCACAAGTGGCTTGTAGCAAAAGCAGGGCATTACCACCAGGTAAATAAATAGAATTAGACAAATCAAGAGTAGGACTAGCCCTAAACCTATCCAAAGAAGAATATTCTTGAAGGATGAATAGGAAGCTCTGCTTGAGGTGTAGAAAATCAGGACATTGGATACAGAAATGCTGAAGCCGATCCGACAATTGATACCAAGAGACAAAGGCAGCTGGAAACAACAGCTTTGAATTTCAGAAAAGAAGCAACATCTGTGAGATGATTGCCAATGACTTATCAGTGGAAAACAACGAGGGTCTCTAGTAAAAGGTGATCTGGGAGACCCAAGATATGGACCTGGAAAACCTATCAAGTGAGTAAACTACTATATGGCACTACATGTACAATATAGAGAAGGAGATGGAAATTATGTGATGATCAAGACAAAGATATACAATGAAAGCACCAAGAGACAATAATATATGCAATGCTCGACTCAGAGGCAACCGAAGATTTCATCAATAAGGAAATCTGGGACAAATACGGCCTCAATATCAAAGAAACAAAGAAAGTAAGACAAGTCTACCTAGCAGACGGGAAGCCAAGCGTAATGCGTTCTATAATCCACATGGTGGAAGAACCTATGGACATTGACAGCCATAGGAAAATGGCAACCTTCCAGGTAGCAGACTTTAAGAACTATGAAATAGTCCTAGGAATGCCATGGTTATGAAGACACAACCCGACGATTGATTGGAATAAGAACAAAATAACCATCATCAGCAAGCTATGTACAACACAATGCCTCAACAGTTCACCAGTGGTCTACTCAATACCAATATGTGAAGTGGAAGAAGAAACTTTGCATACAAAGTTCGTTGAGATATGGCAAGACAAGAGAGTCCAGATACACAAACTGGACCAAGAGGCAAAAGTGCCTACCAAGGTTTTGAAGAGAGCAGCAGGACACGACCTGTATGCCAACAAGAGAATAAAGATACCTGCCAACAAGTAGGCAACAATTGCAACAGGAATAGCCATTGGACTACCAGATGGCACCTATGGACAGATAGCACCCCCAGTAGTCTAGTAGTCAATCATTGACTCATGACTAATGCTGGGGTAATTGACGCCGACTACACAGGTGAAATCAAGGTGGTCTTGGCCAACCTGGCTTAAGAGAACTACGAAGTCCAGAAAGGCGTTAGAATCGCACAATTGATTATTGAAAAGATCAACGACGAAGACCTACATGAAGTAGTTCAACAGGAGAAAATCAGAAGAGGAGACAAGGGGTTTGGGAGTACGGACCAAATCCAGCCCGATACAACAGGAAGAGTTGAGATCAAAGAGATTGCAGCATAGCCCTTCGGAAGGTACTAACGAAGGGGAGACACTATAGGAGTTCTCAAATGGACATACAAAGACGAAAAAGCGGTCCTAGCAAAAGTCAACATCCGCACTGAGCTAGCAATCCAAGATAAGAAGTATCGAAGTAACAAGGGATGGAAGGAATTGATTCCAAAAGAATATTATCAATTCATGAATCTATTCCAAGAAGAGGAAGCTGCTGGGCTACCACCCAGAAGACCAGGGATAGACCATGAGATTCACCTGAACAAGGATGAAAAAACGGGAAAAACAAAGAAAATTCCCTACAAGAAGCTATATCCCCTAGGAGAGGCAGAACTGGAGGAACTCAGAAAGTACATCGAGTAAAACTTGAATTGAGAATATATTATTGACTTCTTTGTATCAGGAGGATCTTCTATACTATTCATCAAAAAGAAGGATAGAAAAATGAGACTCTGTGTCGACTACAGAGCTCTCAATATACTTATCAAGAAAGATTGGTACCCACTGCCCTTGATTGGAGAAGTATTAGACAGATTACAATCGGCCAAATACTTTACCAAATTGGACCTCAAGGATGCATACCACAACATGTGGATCAAAGTAGGAGATGAATGGAAAACCACATTTGCTTCAAGATATGGAATGTTTGAATATCTGGTTATGTCCTTTGAGTTAACTAATGCAACAGCTTCATTCGAACAATGGATCAGCAAGGTAATAAACAAGTACCTTGACATATATTGTATCATATATCTGAATGACGTACTCATCTATTCAGAAGATATGTAACAACATTAGAAGAACATTAGTCACATCATGGCTGAGATACAGGGATCAGAAATGAAGATTAAACCAATAAAATGTGAATTCCATAAAGAAGAAACCAAATACCTCGGGTTCATCATCAACAGAAGCGGAGTCAAGGTCAATCCAGTCAAAACGGCAGTAATATGGCATTGGGCAAAACTCAACAACAAAATGGACGTTCAATGCTTTATGGGATTTTACAACTTTTATCGAAGGTTCATAGAAGGATTTAGCAGACTTGCAAAACCACTCTATAACCTAACTAAGAAAGACAAGAAATGGAAATGTGGAGAAATAGAACAAAAAGTATATAATGCAATCAGAACACATCCAACATCAGCACAAATACTGGTCTATTTCAACCCAAATCGAAGGACAATGATTGAAACAGGGCCTCGAAGTATGTATGCTCAGGTATAATGTCACAATAATGGAAAGACGGAAAATGGAGGCCAGTATCTTACCAGTCTAAGACAATGACCCTCGCGGAATGCAACTATGATGTTGTGAATTAAGAGCCATTAGCAATAGTTCAGGCATTAAAGGAGTGGAGAAGATACGTCCTGAACAACAACTATCCGGTCTGAGTTGTCACTGATTACAAAAATCTGGACCTGTTTATGACTATGAAGGAATTGAACAACCGTCAGATAAGATGGATGGAACAACTCAGCAAATACAACATTAAGATTGAATACAGACCAGGAAAAGAGAGCGGAAAGCTGGATGCTCTCACAAGGATTGCAAGCGATAAACCACAAATAAAAGATGACAAGAGGATTAAACAGAAAACATGGACGCTGTTACCAAAAGCCTACTTCCAGGCAATAGAAGTTATCAAATTCACATCTGAGGAAGAACAATGAATCAAGAAGGCAAAGGAAGAAGACAAAACAATTTGGGCAGTAAGGGAAGCATTGAAAGAAGAAAAAAAAGAGATGAAAGGAATTGCTCTAGGTTTATGCCGATGGGAAGATGGAAACATGTTGTACAATGGAAAACAGTAAATTCTGGAAAAAGAAAAAATAAGGACGAGCATTATATGACAATACTACAATATCCCAATGGTAGGACACGGAGGGATAGCTAAAATAACAGAATTCATCACAAGGTCATTCTATTGGCCAAGACTGTACGAAGATATTAAAAGATATGTCAAAAGTTGCGACATAGGCTAAAGGACAAAAATGGCTAAACAAGCACGATACGGATTACTGAAATCAAACGAAGTGCCCGAACGACCCTGGGAAATAATTACTATTGATTTCATCATGGACTTACCACTATCGGAACAATGCAATAGCATCCTGGTTGTGGTGCATCGCCTGATCAAAATGAGTCATTTTATTAACATCAGAAAGAATATGGATACGAGGGATTTTATACAAACCTTCTTCTGAGAGGTTTTCAGACTGCATTGCCTTCCGAAGAATATCATTACGGATTGAGAAACATTGTTCACATCCTGGTTATGGAAAAAAGTAACTGGAGAAATGGGAATACAAAGTCGGCTGAGTACTGCATTTCACTCATGAACAGATGGACAAACAGAATGGGTAAATGCAATCCTCAAACAATATTTACAGACATGCGTCAATTATCAACAAGACGATTGGTATAAGCTGTTATGAATGGTGGAATTTGCATACAATAAAGGAAAACAGGAAACAATAGGCACTACACTCTTCTTTGCGAATTATGGACAATATCCACAAAGTCAGTCCACATATTATATGATTAATAGCATAATACAGGATAAAACAGACATGGGACAACTATACGAGATATTACAATATGAAATGAGTCAAGTACAGCAATGGTAAAAAGAATAATACGATAAGTACCGCAGACCTGATCCGAACATGCAACTGGGAGATTTGATGTGGCTACTACCACAAAATAGTCATACGACACGACCATTAAAGAAATTAGACTACAAGAAAATTGGACCATTCCGGATACTGGAACAAGTGGGCAACTGAGCTTATAAACTCGATCTTTCCCCCTCAATGCGACTACATAACACATTCCACATCTCACTCCTCAAATTACACAACGATAACACGTTTCCCTTACAAACAATAATTGCTTCTCCGATTGAATTCGACGGAGAACCAGAATACGAACTAGACGAGATAATCCATTTCTGCTTCATCTACGGCAACCACTAATACTGAGCCAAGTGGACTGGTTATTTGCCCGATCATGATAAAACTTGGTATTATGCATATAACTTTAAAAATGTACAAGATACTCTCTCAACCTTCTACCAGTGATACCCAGGCAAGCTTGGCCCAGGTGACGATCATGTTCAACTAATACAAAGGTGAGAGGAAGCCTCCGGTGACGTTGCAACAACACCAGAGCTTGGGCGATAGCCCCTGCCAAACAACACCAACCAGTCCCAAATACTCATTCATGGGGCCGACCAACAAAGAACTCAAAGAATGGGAAATTCAAGCACAGCATAACGCCATGTCATAGACGGTATGCTATGATAATGGATGCTAAATACACTTTGGCGACAAAGAAGGCTCGGGATGGTTTCTGAGAGAATACAGAAAGCGTGAGCTGTACTCATACCCTGCCCTAAAGCACTGGCAACAGTGTTTTAAAAATTGGTGCAGGATGCACAGGGCAAGAAAAATCGCTATGGGATACTAGTTGCAGAAGGACGGAAGCAAGAAAGAGTTGGAAGGAGAGGATGCCGAGAAGGCTTGGGCCATGTTCTCATGGCCCAGGGAGGGAGGGGCCTAAAAGTCCTCTGCAGATAAGGAACTGGATGTCAGGAGCCTACATAGACAAATCCGAGGACTCCGAGAACAACTTGGCCAGGCCGAGGGTACAATTTCAGCAAATGACAAAACGATTGTGGAGATAAGACTGCTGAATGATAACTAGTGGCACATGATCGAGATGGCGAACCTAACCTCAGAATCAGTAAGGATCAGATGGTGGACAGCAGATGAAAGGTTCCATAAGCTGAGAAGGACCATGCGTTTGGTCGGATAGGAACTATTGAAACCAGGAGAAAAAGACTGATGGGACTCACACTTAAGAGGAGGGGAGCTCATATCACCAATGTGGCTTGGCACGGAAAAGGTTTTCACATGACACATAATTATGAGTCATAGGTACGTTATTGTTTTGCGCATATGACACATTTGGGTCATATGATGTTATAGTTTCATAGGTTTCACACATGACTCTAATATGAGTCATGGAATGTGTGCCTGGTGAGTATGCCTTGCAAGTATGCCTTGTGGATATGCCTTGCGAGTATGCCTTGCGCATATGATTTATATTTAGCACATGACCTCATTGTGAGGTCATGGATTTTGTGCATGTGACTTATTTGAGTTATATGACTTGTTTATTATGTTATGATTAGTTTATGAGTTTTCGCACATGACTTTGCTACGAGGTCATAGGTTTTAAGCATGTGACCACTTTGGTCATATGACTAGTTTGTTATGATTTGGTTTTGCACATGTGACCACTTTGGGTCATATGACTACAGACGGGAAGAATACTATATAAGGAGGCTGGTATGGCTAAGGAGAAAAGGTTCTTCACGTTTTGTTCTAAGTACTTTCCTCCTTCATTCACCCCATGTCAGACGTGAAGGTTTGGTGTCGATCCAATCAGAGACCTTAATTTCTATCTCATGATAGGCTTCAAGTCTTTGACTTCGAACACCTTTTGGGGACTTCGTTGTTATACCTCCTCCTACATTTGCTGGAAGTTCTTTCTTCCTTTTACTTATCTTTTCGCTTGTTCACTACAGTTGCCTCCTCATGGTCGCAATGGCTAAGCGAGCTTCCGCCCCTTCTGCTACGTCTGCTCTATGCTTGTCAGTGGTTTTGTCTCGTGCCCTTGAGAAGAACTTCGCTCTAGAGGCCGAAGTCTCTCGCCTTCAGCATCACATCTCCGTTCTTTCTTAGCGATTTTATCGCGCTGGGAAAGAAATATCTACCTTGTTGGCTGCCCTCGAGAATGAATGTGCTGTCAATTGCAGTTATCTCACGATGTTGGTGGCTGAAGCTTCTACGGTTATCCCCTCTTTGCCTGTCCCCTCGGTTGCTTCAGTTACTATGGTGGTCTCGGTTGGGGGGGGTGGACTAGACCCTGAGAGTTCTCAGGGTCTAGCAGAGGAGCTCCCTCGGGTGAATATTGCGCTGCCAGTCATCCCGGCCCTTCCTGCATCTTCGGTTGTGGGTGGTGGTGTGGGTAGATCGGTTCCTGATTTGTCCGGGCTGATTGAGGCACTTGCTCCTGGCGTGGGTGCGGTAGATCCTGGTGTGGTGATACCAGCTGTGGTGGTATGACCCCCTTCAGGAGGGAAGGTGTCTGAGTCCTCTGTGGCTGAGCCTGTGGCTGGTCGGGATACCGCCTCTGGTGGTGTTCCTCCTGTGGTGGTGGGTGGTGATGAGGGTGGCCCATCCACTCCTGTTACTAGACCTGCACCTGGGTGTAGGAAAAGGAAGAAAAACAAGAAGCGCAGGGTCAAACAAGACCAGACCTTACCTGTGCCACTTGTTTCTGACTTAGAAGGGTCATCACCTTCGCCGGTTCGCTATGGCAAACTGGCTACTACAGGATCCGCGGTGGGATCACATCCTGCTGAGCGAGCTGACGAGTTAGAGCAGGAGTTGAAGACCTGGGCATGTTCGGTCAAGTGTGGGCGGCTTGGGGACTATCTCATTCTGGCTGCTTCTGTTGAGATTTTCGGACTGTGCTGCTAGTGTGGTGCCCCCCTGATTCTCTACAATGGTTCATACCCCCTTGGCTAGGGAGCTTATACTCTGTAAGTCGGCTTTCCTTTTGGTTTACGTGCTTGAGGATTGCGTGTTTCATTTGTTTAGGAATGGGGGTAGGTGCCGGGGTTGTCAGCTGGGTGTTCCGAGATCATTGAGTAGGGATACTCAGGTGAGTGTCTATTTTGGAGGAGGTTTTTGTGGGGGCACATTCAGGTAGTGGGTAGTGGAATTTTTGTATTTTGTACAGGTAACTTGGCTGGTGGGTAGGCTGGGCTAAGGAGGACTTTTCTTTACCATTGATGGCTTTGTATTTAGTGTTCATATTAGGGCATGGCACGGGCATGTTTGAGGTACGGGGATGGAGGTTTAGTTAGTTCGTAGTTGGTAGTATCAGGGATGTGACAACCGGGGGGCCCAACCATGGGGCTCGATGTATGCCAGTGTTGGCGGTACGAGTTTAAATAAAAGTTGGATTGAATTCTAAGTACTTTTCCTCGTCCGTGCCGTCACTTCGCCCTGAGCGTTTTGTTTGTACCTACGATGGGCCTTGATACCTTGGATTCTAGAGGAGATATCTCAGTTCACTCTGTAGTTCCTGGGGCTCTTGGTAGTAAGGTCTGTTGGTGTTGTGTGGTGGATTACTTGTTTGCTTCTCGTTTTGTTACCAGCTAGTTATCTCACGATGCTGGTACTTTGAGCTATTTATCACCATTGCTTATGAGCCCCTTTCGGTAAAATGTCTTTGGCTTCCTGTCGATCCTCTACTCACAGGTTTTGTGTTCGATTGGGGGGATTAAACTTTGTATTTGGAGGGATCATCCATGTTATTCTCTGAGCTAGCTCATATTTCTTATTGGGTTTTAACTGAGTTCTTAGTTCTCATGATATACATTGCTCATTGGTTTGCTTGATAGCCATCCCACCTGCTCAACTTGTCGTACTGGCCACATCACTTCTCAGGTGGCAGGGCAGTACCTGCCGCCCACCCCCTCCTCGTTACATTATATTTCTATGGTCGGAATTCTACGATGTTTTTTATCGCTGTTCCCTTGGAAGTTTTGTTCTTGTGGCATTTATGGTGGTTCAGTCAAGTGTCTCCTCCTTGCCTCTGTGGGGATGGCTTTGACCCTGAAAAGTCTGCCCCCTGGTGTGGTTTTTAATTACTGCCTGGGGTGGTGGGGTCAATTGGCTACCAGGCACTCGTATTATCTGTTTGTTTGGGTGGTTCAGTTGTGGATTGTGGTCAGCGGCTTTACCCATTGCAAGCGGGGTTTACCTTCTGTTTGTCTGCTTCTGTTCGCTGGCCCTCCCCCTTCTTTTCGCGACAGTTGGGGGCGCCTCTTGCCTATCAATCTGTCTGTGCCTGTTCCCGAACCTGTAGGGCTGACTTTGGCTAGACTTGCCTACTCTTTCCTGACTTAGTTGAACTTCGGTTCGATTGGATTGGACAGTATGGCTGGTGCTGGTGCCTTAGGGTGTTGATACTGCCTTCTTTGTGGCTCCCAGCTGTATCTGGTGGGCCGTCTCAGCTACAAGGTACCAGGCGTCAGGGCTCTGTTGGTGTAGTCAAGACTAGTGGCTGCCTAACAAGGCTAGGTATGGGCTGTCCTGTAGCTGTCAGATGGTTGATCTGTTTAAGGGGCTGGGGGGGCTGGATGGACTCTGTGGCATCTGGTGTGTGGGGCTTGGGGGGGCCTGATTGGGGGGAGAGGTACCTGCGAGTACCAGTCAGGCCTGCATCAGGTTAGGCAAGGTCTAATTAAGTGTTTCCAGTCTAGCTTAAGCTGTTGAGTGAAGCTACTGAGTGCTGCAAAGCTCTCTGACAGACTGGCTGGCTAACGGCCACCTGTGTGGATAGTGGGTTGTGACTACATGGGTAGACTTGTTTGCGTCTTACGTGCTGGGCTTTGTAGAGTTTGTTTGGTTTCTTTGGTTTGGCTACAGGTTTGGCAGGAGGAGGCATGGTACCATGGGTGGGAGATAGGCTCCACTGACTTTCTTGGTCAGTTACTTCCTCTATGTAGTTCCTATATTTGTGTTGTTTTGATTGGGGGACAGGTAGCGAGTACAGCTCCTCCTCACTGGTACGCTCTTCAGAGGCAAACGACAAAGTGGATTCATAGAGTTGACGGCCTGGTATGCGGGTGCAAGAGGTTGACATGTTGGCTGCCTCCTTCCTGCTATTGTGTCGCCTGTAGGTTTTGTTTATATGTTTGTTAGGTTTCTACTATGGTGGAGATTTCACAGGACGGTTTTCAGACAAGGGAGGTAGTGATTTTATATTTGTTGGATGAGGAACCTGGTCGGGTTGGTCTTTTGCTCGGCTTCGGCTATGCTTAGAGCTGGTTCGCTTCAGACCAGAGGGGCTCTAGACTTGGACCGGGGTGAGTGCTGGGTTGTTTGATGGTCTTGTAATTAGTTCTCATACATGCATAACTTGGGGATGGCAGGTGTGGGGCCGTAGACTTACTTAGCTTAAAATTAGTGGTATACCGGTTAGTGGAATCTCCAGACTGATGGGGGCTTGTCGTCTGCCAGTATTGGTGGTATGAGTTTAAGTCAAATTAGATTGAATTCTAAGTACTTTTCCTACTTATTACTATAACGAATATAAAAACACCTTTACACTCTTTATTATTATTGCAAACTTTCTTATTGTTATGCCATAGAGAACTCTTCATGAAGGAGAGTTAGAGAATGCTTATGATAGGCGTTCCCAATAGAAGACAAAGGTCTTGTACTATCGGTAACGTAGGCAGAGGCCTAGTGCTATTGTATGACAAAGAAAAGAAGAAGGAGAACAAGAGAAGTATCTTTCTCCGTCTCTAAGAACTAACTATCCAAAGAGGGATCATTACAACAGGAGTGGTTTAAGGTTCAGGTAGGCTTTTCTTTCTGGAAGCTGTCTCCAAACCTCAATCAGCAATTTTATACTTTAGCAACAGCTGGTTTTCTTACTTTCTTGGCTGATATTGAATTAGTTTATACTGTATCATCAAGAAGGTACAGAGCTTACCTGCCGAATACTAGTTTCTAGTACCGAACTTGCTCTACTTTAATTGGTGGAACTCTCAACGTCTCCTGAGCCTATTTCTTAAATTGGTTTTGCAAACCCCAGCCAACTGCTTTTCAGACTCCAATATCTGCAACCTTGATGAGACTTTTATCTCATTTGAGTATTTGGATGGAAAAACTTACAATCCTATTAGGGCAAAAACCATTTTGGCAGAGTCTGGCCAGAATGATTGGAACAAGAGGTAAGCCTTCTTAATGCTTTGTATCTTTACGGATGGCCTATGGAGAGTTTTCCTAATTGTGAAATTTTGAGACAAAGGAGCAAGATTAGGAAGCAAGTGGAAAAAGTACTACTCAAAGGTCGAGGTAGAATTCAATTCAGTATATTGAAAACTATCTTGTACCTACAGTAGGTGGCTGTTCTTCTATCTTGACTCTTAACCTGATAGGGTCTTATAAAACCTCTGCTTTACTTGACAAACTACGTACATATAATATCTTTCTTTCTCTAATTCCTGGTGGCTGTATCAGGCTACTTGAACCACTCAATATGGCCATCAATAAGCCATTTAAGGAATTAATACAGGAGCTAACCAATTCTGCAATCTTTGAGGCAGAAGATGCAGAAGACTTCCACAAATGGACAGTTAGTGATAGCCGAATCCTAACCACTTTCTTCGTGGGGGATGCCTTCTACTAGTTTTATTTGGAAAAGAACAAGATAATTTACTATGTATATTATCAAGTTGGTGTCACAAACGTGGCTTGGCATGGAAAAGGTTTTCACATAACTCATGATTATGAGTCATAGGTATGTTATGGTTTCACACATATGACTCATTTAGGTCATATGACTTATTATGTTATAATTTGTTATATTTCGCACATGACTCGATTATGAGTCATCAGACATGCACTTGGCCCATATACCTTGTAAGTATGACTTGCGGGTATGCCTTATACATATGATTTATGTTTCGCACCTGACCTTGTTAGGAGGTCATGGGTTTCATGCATCTGACTCAGTCGAGTCATATGACTTATTTATTGTGTTATGATTGGTTTATGAGTTTTTGCACATGACCTTGCTACGAGGTCATGGGTTTTGAACATGTGACCACTTTGGTCACATGATTAGTTTGTTACGATTTGGTTTTGCACATGTGACCACTTTAGATCACATGACTATGGGCGGGAAGAACACTATATAAGGTGGCTGCTGCAGCCGAGAAGGATAGGTTCTTCACACTTTGTTCTAAGTACATTTCCTATTTATTACTTTAACAAATATAAAACACCTTTACGATCTTTATCTTTATTGCAACGTTATCGTTATGCCAAGGAGAGCTCTTCACGAAGAAGAGTTGGAGAAAGCTTATGATAGACGTTCCCGAGAGAAGACAAAGGTCTTGTACTATCTGTAAAGTAGGCAGAGGCCTAGTGCTATCATAAGACTAAGGAAAGAAACAGAAGAAGAGAAGTATCGTTCCCTGTTGCCAAGAACTAACTATCCAGGGAGGGATCATTACATTACAAAGCATCACTTAGAGTGACACCAAACGATACAAGACGGCATCCTGCAACCCAGACAGGGAAGGAGATATAGATATTGATGATCAAAACCTTAACCTAGGGGGATTTAGCGACGTCTTAGATCACGTTTCAGCAGAGCCCTCGCGGGCAGCAAGCCCAGTAACCCCAGCGAAAGAATTACCAGTCAATCGCTCTCCGGCAGGAACTCCATGACCTGAGAGAATGTCAGGATCAGCAGTACCTGGGCCACCGGCCCCAGCTGCTCCCACACCAGGTACTAGCATACTTGGAATGACTGTGAATTAGTTTCAGATATTTCTAATAGTAACACAAAACACAGGACAAGGAAACATCCAACGACCAAAAGCAAAAGAACCCGACACATATGAAGGAGCCGAAGATAAGCTACGAATATTCCTGGTACAATGGGAAGCCTATTTTGCCGATAAGAGATATGGAGAATACTATGATAAGATCAAGATTCCATATGTGGAATCTCTACTAATAGGACTTGCGGGGCAATGGATCATGGCCTTCCAAGATGGAAGGAAGCAGATGGAAAGGTTTACATACAAGGAGTTCAAGGTGATATTCTTCGAACAATTCGAGGATCCCAACACCAAAGAGACAGCAAGACGAAAGCGGGAAAAACTCCAACAAGGAAAATAAACCTTTTTAGCATACTGGAACAAATGCTAACTATTGGAATATGAAGCCGAGTTTGATGATACTACCCTCTACATCATCCTCCTGAGAAACTGTAGTGAAAGACTCCGAGAAGCGTAAGGAATCTCCAACTCGTATTACACCACAGCATAACAATTTGCAAGACGGTTATCGATAAGGAAACTAAGCTAAACATGGTTCGAAACAACTCACCAAATACTATAGCACACAGGATGGCCCAATCCTCCAGCAATGTGGACAGAATCTTTCAACTGCAAGCAGCTCGAGGTGAAAGTTGAGCATTACCACCAGGCGAGCCAATGGAATTGGACAAATCAAGGGCAGGACCAGCTCTGAACCTGTCTAAAGCAGAATAAAGGAGAAGAATGAATGGGAAACTTAGCTTAAGGTGCGTAAAAGCAGGACATCGGATACGAGAATGCAGAAGCTGATCCAACAGTGGATACCAAGGGACCAGAGCTGCTGCAAATAATCGCTTCCAAGCTCAAAAGAAAAGCAACATTTGCGAAATAATCACAGAAGATATACCGGTAGAAAACGACCAGGGTCTCCAGTAAACAGTGGTCAGGGAGGCCCAAGATGTGGACCTGGAAAACACATCAAGTTAGCGAACTACTACACGGCACTACACATATAAAGCGGAGAAGAAGAGGGAGATCATGTGATGATCAAGATGAGGATACACAATGAAAAGCATGAAGAAAGAACCTTATATGCAATGCTCGACTCAGGAGATACCGAATATTTCATCGAGAAAGAAATCTGTGACAAATATGGTCTCTCCACTAAAGAAGCAGAGAAAGCGAGACGTGTCTACCTAGAGGACGGAAAGTCAAGTGCAATGGGTCCTATAACCCATATGGTGACAGTATCTATAGACATTGACAGCCATAGGGAAACGGCAGCCATTCAGGTAGCCGATCTCAAAAACTATGAGATAGTCTTAGGGATACCATAATTATGAAAATATAATCCGACGATCAATTGGAATGAGAACAAGATGACCTTCACCAGTGGACTGTGTGCGACACGATATCTTAACTGTTCACCTGTGGTTTACTCAACACTAATACGAGAAGCGGAAGAAGAAACTTTGCATGTAAAGTTCGCCAAGATACAGCAAGATAAGAGAGTCCATATACAAAAAGTGGACCAAGAGGCAAAAGTGCCTACCAAGGGTTCCAAAGGGGCAGCAGGACATGACCTGTATGCCAACAAAGGAATCAAGATACCTGCTAATGGGCAGGCAATGATAGCGACACGAATAGTCATCGGACTACCTGAAGGTACCTATGGAGTGATAGCATCCCGCAGTGGTCTAGCAGTCAAATATCGACTCATGACCATAGCAGGTATGATCGACGCCAACTGTACAGGTGAAATCAAAGTGGTCCTGGCCAACCTGGCTCAAGAAAACTATGAAGTCCAGAAAGGCGATTGAATCGCACAGTTGATTATCGAAAAAATTAATGGAGAGGATCTACACGAAGTAGATCAATTGGAAGAAACCACAAAGGGTGACAAGGGATTTGAAAGCACAAACCAAAACCCGCATGATACAACAAAAAGAATCGAGATCCAGGAGATCACAGCACAAGTCTTTGGACGGTACTATCGAAGAAGAGACACAACAGGAATTCTCCAATAGACATACGAAGATGAAAAAGCAGTCCTAGCGAAAATCAACATCAGCATGTAACAAGCAATCTAAGACAAGAAATACCAAAGCCAAAAGAGATAGAAGAATTGATTCCAAAGAAATATCATCAATTCATGAACCTATTCCAAGAAGAGGAAGCTATAGAGCTACCACCCTGAAGACCAGGAATCGATCACCAAATTCAGCTGGACAAAGACGAGAAAACTGGAAAAACAAAAGAGATTCTCTACAAAGATTTATACATATTAGGAGAAGCGGAGCTCGAAGAACATACAAAGTACATCATGTAAAACTTAAAGTGAGGATAGATCAGAGACTCCTTTGTATCAGGAGGATTTCCAATACTATTCGTCAAAAAGAAAGATGGAAAAATGAGACTCTGCGTGGACTACAGAGCCCTCAATTCGGTTACCAAGAATGATCGATACCCACTCCCATTAATTAGAGAGGTACTGAATAGGCTACGGTTAGCAAAATACTTCACCAAGCTCGACATCAAGGATGCATACCACAATATACGCATCGGGGCAGGAGATGAATAGAAGACTACATCCGCCTCGAGATACAGAATGTTTGAATACTTGGTTATGCCTTTCAGGCTAACCAATGCACCAGCTTCATTCCAAAGATGGATCAACAAGGTACTCAATAAGTACCTCGACATATGTTACATCGTATACTTGGACGACGTACTCATCTACTTGGAAAACATGCAACAACATCAGAAGGTTATCAGGAATATCATAGCCGCAATACAAGGATCAGGAATGAAGATTAAACCAACAAAATGCGAATTCCATAAAGAAGAAATGGGATACCTGAGATTTATCATCAATCGAAGCGGGGTCAAGGTTGACCCAGTCAAAACAGCAGCAATATGGGATTGGGCCAAATCAAACAACAAAGCAGATGTTCAATACTTGATGGGATTCTGCAACATTTATGAAAGGTCTATAGAGGGATTTAGCAGACTTGCAAAACCACTCTATAACCTAACAAAGAAAGACAAGAAATGGGAATGGGGAGAAAGAGAACCGAAAGCGTATAATACAATATGAATGCATTTAACATCGACACCAATATTAGTTCATTTCGACCTAAACTGAAGGACTATGATCGAAACGGACGCCTCAAAATATGTATGCTTAGGCATACTATCGCAACAATGCGAAGACGGAAAATGAAGGCCAGTGTCTTACCGATCCAAGACAATAACCCCCGCAGAGTGCAACTATGACGTTGCCAACAAAGAACTACTAGCAATAGTTCAAGCATTAAAGGAATGGAGGAGATACATTTTGAATAACGACTATTCAGTCTGAGTTCTAACTGACCATAAGAATCTGGTCTCATTTATGACTACGAAGGAACTGAACAACTGTCAGATAAGGTAGATGGAACACCTCAGCAAATACAACTTCAAAATCGAATACCAACCAAGAAAAGAGAGCGGAAAGCCAGATGCTCTCACAAGGATTGCAAGCAACAACCCACAAATGAAAGAAGACAAAAAAATCAAACAAAAAACACGAACACTATTACCAAAAACCTACTTCAAGGCAATAGAGGTTATCCAATTCACATCAACAGAAGACAAGGAAATCAAGAAGGCAAACGAAAAAAACAAAACAATTCAGACAATAAGAGAAGTATTGAAGGAAGAAAAAAAGGAGATGAAGGGAATAGCTCGAAGTTTATACCAATGGGAGGGTGGAAACATGTGGTACGATAGAAAACAATGGATTCCGAAAGAAGAAAAGATAAGAACAGACATCATATGACAATACTACGATATCTGAATGGCATGACAAGAAGGAACCGCTAAAACCACTGAATTCATCACGAGGTAATTGTATTAGCCAGGACTGCACGAAGATGTCAAAAGATATGTTAAAAATTGCGACATATGCCAAAGTATGAAAACGGCTAAACATGCACCATATAGATTACTGAAATCGAATGAAGTTCCCGAACAACCATGGGAAACAATTACTATAGATTTCATCATGGACCTCCCAGTATCGGAAAATTACGATAGCATCCTGGTCATGGTTGATTGTCTAAACTAAATGTGTCATTTTATACCGGCTAGAAAAGATATGGACACGAGGGATTTTATACAAACATTCTTTCGAGAAGTCTTCTGACTTCATGGCATCTCAAAGAATATCATTACCGACCAAGAAACATTATTCACATCAGGATTGTGGAAAAAAGTAACCGGAGAAATTGGGATACGCAACTGGCTGAGCACGGCATTTCACCCACAAATGGATGTATAAACAGAATGGATAAATACAATTCTTGAACAATATTTACGGGCCTACGTCAATTACCAACAAGATGATTTGTACAAACTGGTATCACTGGCCGAATTTGCATACAACAATGGAAAACACGAAATGATCAGCACAACACCCTTCTTCACGAATTACAGACAATATCTACAAACTCAGACCACCTATCATACAATTAATAGTATAATACCGGAGAAAACAGACATGGGAAAACTACACGAGATATTACAATATGAAATGAGTCAAGTGCAACAACGGTAAAAAAGAACAATATGATAAACACCGAAGACCGGATCTAAACATACAACTGGAAGATATGGTATGGCTAATACCATGCAATATCAATACGATGCGACCATCACAGAAATTAGACTACAAGAAAATCGGACGGTTCAGGATACTTGAAAGAGTGGGCAGCCGAGCTTATAAACTCGACCTTGCACCTTTGATGGGAATATACAACACATTCCACATCTCACTCCTCTAATTACACAATGACAACAAGTTTCCCTTGCAAACAATTATTCCTCCTCGTCCAATTGAACTCGACGGAGAAATAGAATAATCCGAACTCGACGAAATAGTGGACTCACGCTTCTTCTACGATCACCTCCAATACCGAGCCAAGTGGACGGGATATTCACCAGAACACGATAAAACTTGGTACTTTGCACAAAACTTCGAACACATACAAGATGCCCTCTCAACCTTCCACCAGCAATACCTGTTGAGTGGAGGAATGCATGGCTGCATGGAAGATGTGGAGCAGGAGTGTTTGTAAGAAGGATTGAACTTAGTTGTATTGCTTAGGCGATTACCTGCTGGCTAAGTACAAGTGGTAACCATCGTGCGCACCACGATCTAACCCTATATCCATAACTATCTAAACCCTGAATACCACTGGAACACATCCTACAACTCAGGTTGTTGCCCGTACGTAGTAACAGCACTCAACACTCCCCCTACAGGCATCACTGTCCACTGATATCTAAGTAAAAATAGAAGTAAATGTAAAAGTAAAAGTAAATACTGACCAGAAAGGTAAAAGCGTGAAACAGGAAACTAAACTAAACTAGACTAGACTACACATACGAACGAACTCAACATGCTTTACCAAGACAAGAGGTTTCGTCAATCCATCCGCGATCATATCATTAGTTCCCACGTACTTCGTAGTAACGTCCTTTCCATCCTCAATAAGCTCTCTGATCTGACAAACATGTACCTCGATATGTTTGCTGTGAAGTTTATACGTTGTATCTTTGAACATAGAAAGCGATGCTTGATTATGATTGAAGAGCGTACTGACTGGGAGGTCCTTTCCCGTGATGTCTGCAACCCATCGTCGAAGCCATACTAGCTCCTATATAGCAGATACGCTTGTGATGAACTCTGCATCGGCGGTGCTGGTGGTGGTTATTGTTTGACGTTTCGAGTGCCACTGAATTATACAGGAGCCGAGAAGAAACACATATCCAGATGTAGACTTGAACAAGCCCGTATCTCCTGCGAACGCAATTTCGGGTCTCGTGCCAGTCGCAATCCATCCCAGGCTGCCAATCAACTGTAGATAAAGCGTCTTATCACAGAGAACATCGCCTTCGTGTCGCAATCCCGGTTTTTCCTTTTCCATAGGCGTACGGACCGGTTTGCTTCCAGCCATACAGAACCGTTCCAACACTCTCTCAATGTAACCCTCCTGTGTAAGGGAAATCGAGCATGTCTCCTCCTCTCTCACTACGACCATCCCCAAGAAGTGACCAACTGTACCGAGATCCACCATCTTGAACCGTACCTTCAGCTTCTCACAAATGGAGACCATATTCAGAGCGGTCCTTGCGATAAGCATGTCGTCGACATAGAGGGCCAGTATTGTGCTGTCTTCGTGCGTGTAGATGCAACAGTCGAATCTCCCCCGACGGAAGCCCAATTTGTTGAGAAGGAAGGAATCGATTGTCATGTACCAGCAGCGGGGTGATTGCTTGAGCCCATAGAGACTCTGATTTATGCGTGCAAGGCGTGCCCCAAATGCACCGTCCAGTAATGTTATGTAGATTTCCTCCTTGAGCGCGCTTCCCAAAAACGCTGTCACGACGTTCATCTGTCATATAACGAATCCTTGCGTGGCTGCGACTGATAGGATGATTCTTACGCTGGCCAGGCTTGCCACGGGTACGAAGGTATCTGTGAAGTCGAGTCCCTCAACCTGATGGAATCCCTGATCTACCAATCTTGCCTTGAACCGGACTGTCTCACCGGAGGGATCGAGTTTGCATTGCAAGATTAGCTTCGTCAGAATTGCTTTCTTGTTCTCTGGAATCTTCTCAACCACCTTTAGTACCTTTTCCTTGCCAAAGAGGCGTACTCGGAGTCGATGGCCTTCTGCCACTCCTTTGCATCTTCAAAATCCATTGCTGCTTTGTAACTTCGCGGTCCAGCTTCCACCATGTAGACCACGGATGCCATCGCACTGTACGATCCAGCAGAAGATAACACATTCCCACTGTGAGTCCGGTATCTGGTTTCTTCGATCGCTGGAAGCTCGCCTTTCCTTACATCCCAGAAGGCACTTTCCCCATCGAATTCCAATTCTCGTAGCAGCTTGGGTCTCTTATTCATAGGTCTGACATCTGGTTCTGGTTCTGGCTCCTCACGTTCTTCTTTCTCTTCACTTTCGTATCTGTGGATCTCCTTGACTTCCTCAGCCACCATGCTGTCATCCTCCTCATCGAACTCATCATCCCAAGCCAGCTGTTCTTCTCATGGCTTGACAGCCGGAGCGTAAAAGCCTACAGGCACCTTGCCTTCAGCGGTCTAAAAGCTGAGGTAGGACGTATATTCCTCGAATTGAATGTCACGGGAAATGACGAAGCGTTTTCGTTGCAGGTCATAGAGGCGATACTGGGAAGTAGTTTCCGTATACCCAATGAATATATATTTCTTCGCCGTCTTGTCGAGCTTCTTTCTGGTCTCCTTGGGCACTTGTGCGTAGTAAACGCCTCCCCAAACCCGGAAGTGCTCGTAATCCGGTTTCCTTCCATACCATAATTCGAATGGTGTAGTCCCGGGACAAATTGCATGGGTGGGAAGACGGTTTCGAACGTAGATTGCTGTCATAGCGGCCTCAGCACAGTACTGCTTGGGTGCGATGACGGGGTGCAGTAAGGTTCTGGTTGTTCCTATCACTGTACGGTTTGCCCACTCACTGACACCATTGGACTGTCGGGTGTACGGGGTCATTCTCTGCATCTTAATTCCTTCCTGTTGAAGTAGATGACAGAACTTGTTTGATGTGTATTCACCTCCCCCATCCATACGGAGTTTACAAATTGATCTTCCTTGTTGCTTCTCGATGAGTCCTTTGTATTCCTTGAAGTAGGCGAAAGCTTCGGACTTCTTCTTCAGAAGGTAACCTATTTTGTATCTTGTAAAGTCATCCATAAACATCAGTAAATAGCTGGATCCTTCGAGAGATTTGGGTTCAATTGGTCCAGTGATGTCACAGTGGATCAATTCCAAAGGTTGTGTTACTCATGACGTTTTAGGGACAAGAGGGAAAGGTTTACGGGCCATTTGCCCATAGACGCAACCGGCACAAACTCAGTGGGCCATGCGGCGTAGTCTTGGGATCTCATTTTTCTCCATAGAAAGACGTCTAACCGCGTCTGTTCCCAGGTGCCCCAATCTAAAATGCCATAAGGGGACCGCTTTCACCGCTTTTTCGTCATTCGTTGGCAACTCTGTCTTACTCATCAAAATCCTATCAGAGCTCACGCTTTGCTGGCAGGTCTGAAGGACGTAGAGTCCTCGTCTCTCCATCACCTCAATGTGAGTTCCGTCCCGTTTTCGTAAAATAGCCCCTCTTCCCGGAACGAACTCCATGAAAACACCGGTAAATCTCAACTGAGAGACAGAGAGGAGACCATTCTTGTTGCAAGCCGGAACATGTAGGACACCGGCAATGACAAACACTGTTTTCCGCTTCCTGGTGCTGTCTCAGACCACAAGCTTAATGTCGCCCCATTCCAGCACATCAATTTCCACATTGTTCTCTACTGGAATCCGGTGTTCACCCTCAGAGATCGGAGTGTAACTGATGAAGTCTTCCCTTGCACCTGTGACGTGGGTGCTACAACCACTATCGAGGAGCCACTGCTAGGTGCTCACGATGAAGGCGGATGAACTGTACGCTGTAAAGAGGGAATTGCTAGGTTGGTTTGCGGGTGCTGCCTTGGCGGCCGTGGTGACTTTGTCTTGCCAGATGCCCTTTGCGGTATCTGCCTTGAGCTTTTGACACTCGCTCCGTCGATGCCCCTTCTTCTGGCAATAGTAGCAGGTCATCGATTCCTCCCTGCTAGCTTCTGAAGATCCACGCTGGGATCATCCATTCGTACCAGACCATGTTTTTGAATTTCCGAAAGCCCTCTCTTTCACTGCGAGAACTGAGTCCTTCCCACCGGTTCCGCTTCCGTCGCGATTGAGTGATGACTCACACGCCTTGATTGCTGTGATTAGGTCTGCTGGTTGGTCAGACTTGATGATCGTGGCCTGCAAGACTCTCCATTCGCGCCAGGATGGAGGCAGTCCATTCAACAAGTAAAAAGTCTTCTTGCTCGGTTTGATGGCTTCTTCAGCCTCGCGCAAACACTCGATAATATGCTCCAATTCGTGGATGTATTTGGCGGCAGTTCCGTGACCTTCGAGACTGCAGTCAAAGAGCGAATAGCGAAAGTAAAAGAGTTCTAATCTAATAGCTTTGTGATACCCCTCTGCGAGCTTGTCCCACAATGACTTGGAATTCTTCTCGTAGTCGTCTGAGGTATATTGTGCACAGATGTGCGGTTCCATGGCATTGTGGATCTTCACGGTTATCTGAATTCACTTGCACTGATATTTGGCGTAGGCAGCCACAACGGCCACATCGGAACTATCTTCATCAGGCGCAATTTCCTTCCTGGAAATAATCTACCACATGTCTAGCTCTTTCAGTTGGTCGGACATTGACTGGCGCCAGGAGCCGAAGTTCGTATCACGTAAGAGGGAGAAGGCAAGACGCCCCGTCGGGGCGACATCAACGAATTCAGACATAGTGTAGAGTAGAGAAAAAAAAAAAGAAAAAAAAAAAAGCAACATTGTACGCAGCTCGTGAAGTGTATAGTAGGTCTAGAAATGATCCGAAAGGCAGCACGGTATTGACAACCGTCTATCGGATGGGCAATTTCTAACAGAGAGTACGGGTCGCGCAGAGGCTCATAACCTGTTGAGTGGAGGAATGCCTGGCTGCACAGAAGATGTAGAGCAGGAGTGTTTGTAAGAAGGATTGAACTTAGTTGTATTGCTCAGGCGGTTACCTGCTAGCTAAGTACAAGTGGTAACCATCGTGCGCACTACAATTTAACCCTATATCCATAACTATCTAAACCCTGAATACCACTGGAACACATCCCACAACTCAGGTCATTGGCTGTACGTAGTAACAACACTCAACAATACCCAGGCAAGCCTGGCCCAGGTAACAATTACATTCAACCAAGATAAAGGCAAGAGAAAGCCTCCTGCGCCATTGCAACTTCACAAGGGCTGGGGTGATAGCCCCAGACAAACCACACCCACCAGCCCTGAATACTCATTGATGGGGCCAACCGACGAAGAACTCAAAGAAAGGAAAAAAGAAGCCAAGCATAATGCCATGTCCTGGACGGTATGCTATGATGATGAATGCTCCACACATTATGGGGACAAACAGGACTTGGGATGGTTCCCGAGAGAATACAAAAAGTTAGGTCTGCGCCCGGACCATGCCCTAAAGTACTGGAAACAGTGCTTCAATAACACTTGCAAGATGCACAGGATGAAGAAAATTACTGCGGGATATTACCCACAGAAGGAAGGGACAAAGAAAGAGTTAGACGGAACGGACACCATGATATGGCAGAGGGCTAGAGCCTCGAGGCTGAGGCCCAGAGAAGGGGGAGCCCAAAATTCATCCACGGAAACGGAACAGGATACCAGATACCTACATAGGCAAATTTAAGGACTCCGAGAACAACTTGGCTAAGCCGGGGCCACCATTTCGGCAAATGATAAAAAGATCGCAGAGCTGAGGCAGCTGCACGATGCCTAGCGGTGCACAATGGAGATGGTAAACCTCACCTTGGAAACTGTGAGGGTAAGATAGCGGGAAGCAGGCGAGAAGCTCAATTGGTTTCGGAGGTCCATGCGTTCTGCAGGATGTGAACTATTCAAGCAAGGGGATAAAGCCTGATGGGACTTAGGCTTAGAGGAAGAGGAGCTAATGTCACGAATGTGGCTTGGCACAGAAAAGGTTTTCACATGACTCATGATTATGAGTCATAGGTATATTATGGTTTCAAGTATATGACTCATTTAGGTCATATGACTTATTATGTTATGATTTGCCAAGTTTCGCATGTGACTCGATTTTGAGTCATGAGATAGGCACCTGGCGAGTATACCTTGTAAGTATGACTTGCGGGTATGCCTTGCTCATATGACTTATGTTTTGTACATGACCTCGTTAGGAGTTCATGGGTTTCACGCATGTGACTCAGTCGAGTCATATGACATATTTATTACGCTATGAGTGGTTTATGAGTTTTTGCACATAACCTTGCTACGAGGTCATGGGTTTTGAGCATGTGACCACTTTGGTCACATGTTTAGTTTGTTTTGATTTGGTTTCGCACCTGTGACCACTTTGGGTCACATGACTATAGGCGGGAAGAACACTATATAAGGAGGCCAATGATGCCGAGGAGGATAGGTTCTTCACGCTTTGTTCTAAGTACTTTTCCTCTTTCTTTCATCCCGTGTCGGAACGTGAAGGTTCGGTGTTGGTCCAATCAGAGCCCTTGATTTCTATCTCACGATAGGCTTCAAGTCTTTAACTTCGATCACCTTTTGGGAGCATCGTTGTTAATCCCTCCCCTACAATTGCTGGAAGTTCTTTCTTCCTTCTACCTATCTTTACATTTGTTCGTTTACGTCACCTCCTCATGGTCGCAATGGCTAAGGGAGCCTCTGTCCCTTCTGCCACCTCCGCTTTACGTTCGTTGGTGGTTCTGTCTCATGCCGTTGAGAAGAACTTCGTCCTGGAGGCCGAAGTCTCTCGCCATCGGCATCACATCTCCGTCCTTTCTCAGCGATTTCATCTAGCTGAAAAGGAGATATCTACCTTGTCGGCTACTCTGGCCTCTGAACATGATACTGCTTGCGGTTTGGTCACAATTTTGGCGGCTGAAGCTCCTACGGTTATCCCCTCTTCGCCTATCCCCTCGGTCGCTTCGGTTACTACAGTGGTCTCGGTTGGGGGAGGCGGGCTAGACCCTGAGAGTTCTCAGGGTCAAGCGGAGGAGCTCCCACAGGAGAATGTTGTGCCGGCAGTTATCCCTGCCCCCCTTGCAGCTACGGTTGTGGATGGTGGTGTGGGTGGTCCTGTTCCTGATTCATCAGGAGTGGAGGAGGCACTTGCTCCTGGTGTGGGTAGGGTGGATCCTGGTGTGGTGACACCAGCTACGGTGGTATCACCCCCTTTGGGGGGGCAGGTGCCTGAGTCCTCTGTGGCTGAGCCCATGGCTGGTTGGGGAAGCGCCTCTAGTGGCGTCCCTCCTGTGGTAGTGGGTGGTGATGAGGGTGGCCCGTCCACTCCTGTTGCTAGACCTGCACCCTGGGGTGGGAAGAGGAAGAGAAACAAGAAGTGCCGCTTCAAGCAAGATCAGACATCACCTGTGCCACTTGTTC
This sequence comes from Tuber melanosporum, assembly GCF_000151645.1. Taxonomy (NCBI): domain Eukaryota; kingdom Fungi; phylum Ascomycota; class Pezizomycetes; order Pezizales; family Tuberaceae; genus Tuber; species Tuber melanosporum. Next base: position 158,813 of record NW_003298766.1, read on the forward strand.
CCGACTCAGAAGGGTCATCGCCTTCACTGGTTCGCTATTGCTAACCAGCTGCTACAGAGTCCGCAGTGGGTTCGCCACCAGCGGAGCAGGCTGGGGAGTTGGAGGATGAGTTGAATACTTGAGTGTGTTCGGTCAAGTGCCGGCGGCTTGGGGACTTTCTTGTTCTGGCTACTTCCGTTGAGGTTTTTGGACTGCGCTGCCGGTGTGGTGCACCCCAGATTCTCTACCACGGTTCGTACCCCCACGGTGAGGGAGCCCTCGCCCTGTAAGTCGGCTTTCCTTTTGGGTTTACGCGCTTGGGTTTTGGGTGTTTCTTTTGTTTGGGATTGGGGGAGGGTGCCTGGCAGTTGGCAGGGATGTCCCGAGATCATTGAGTGGGGGCATTCAGGAGGGTTTCTACTGTGGAGGGGGTTATCGCGGGGTCACATTTAGGTGGCGGTAGTGGAATCTTTGTATTTTGTACGGGTAACTTGGCTGGCGGGCAGGCTGGGCTGAGGAGGATTTTCTTTACCGATGATGGTTTTTGTACTTAGTATTCGTGTTAGGGCATGGTGCGGGCATGTGTGAGGTGTGGGGCTGGAGGTTCAGTTAGTTCGTAGTTAGTAGTATCAGGGATGCGACAACTAGGGGGCCCGGTCCTGGGGTTCATCGTATGCCAGTGTTGGCGGTACGAGTTTAAATAAAATTTGATTGACTTCTAAGTACTTTTCCTCGTCCTTGCTGTCACTTCGGCCTGAGCGTTTCTTTCGTCCTCATGATGGGCCTTGATGCCTTGGATTCTGGGGGAGATATCTGAGTTCGCTCAATAGTTCCTGAGGTCTTTGGTGTTGAGGTTTGTTAGGTGTTGCGTGGCGGATAACTTGTTTGCGTCTATTTTCGTTGGGTTGGTTATTTCACAATACTAGCACTTTGAGCACTTCATCACGGTCGCATACAAGCCCCTTTCGGTAAAATGTCTATGGCTTCCTGTCTATCGTCTACTCCCAGGTTTCGCGTTCGATTGTGGGGATTGAACATTGTGTTTGGTGGGATCACCCGTGTCGTTCTTCGGGCCAGCTCATGTCTTTTGTTGGGTTTTAATGGAGTCCTTAGTTCTCTCAATACAAACCGCCTTTGGGTTAGACTGATGACCTTCCCAAGTATCAACACGTCGTACCGGCCGCATTATTCCTCAGATTACAGGGCGGTACCCGCCCAGCCCCTCTTCATTACATTTTCGTTTCTACGGTCAGAATCCTACGATATTGTTTATCGCCCTCCCTTGGAGTTTTTGTCCTTGCGGCATTTACAGTGATTCAGTCAGGCATCTCCTCCTCGCATCAGTGGGGATGGCTTTGACCCTGAAAACTCTTACCCCCTGGTGTGGTTATTGTTGCCGCCTGTGGTGGTGTGGGACGATTGGCTGCCAGGCACTCGCGTTGTCTGTGCATTTGGGTGGTTCGGTTGTGGTCTGTGGTTGGCAGCTTCACCCATTGCAAGTGGGGCCTACATTCTGTTTGTCTGGTTCTGTTCACTCGCCCTCCCACTTCTTGTCGCGTCAGTTGGGGTTGCCTCTTGCCCGTTGTGCGGTCTGTGCCTATTGCCGGGCCTGTGGGGCTGGCTTTGGCTGGCTCTTCTTACCTTTTTCCCGACTCGGTTGGACTTCGGTTCGGTTGGGTTGAATGGTTTAGCTGGTAGTAGTGCCTCTAGGTATTGGTGCTGCCTCTACTGTGGCTCCTAGCTTTGGCTGGTGGGCTCCCCTCGGCTGTATTGAGTCGAGGGTTGTGGCTCTGTTGGCGTGGCCAAGACTAGTAGCTGCCTGATGGGGTTAGGTATAGCTGTCCTGTGGCTCTCAGATGGTTGATCTGTCTGAAGGGGTGAGGGGGCGGGATGGGCTCTGTGGGGCCTGATGTGTGGGGCTTGGGAGGGGCTGATTGGAGGGGGAGAGGCACCTGCGAGCACCAGTCAGGTATGCCTCAGGTTGGGCGATGTCTCATTAAGTGTTTCTGGCCTGATGGGGCTGTTGGGTGAAGCTGCTGAGTGCTGCAAAGCTCCTCGATGACCCAGATGGTTGATGGCCACCTGTGCGGATAGTGGGTTGCGACCACCTGGTTGGACTTGTTTGGGTCTTGCGTGCTGGGCGTTGTGGGGTTTGTTTGGTTTCTTTGGTTTGGTAATGGGTATGGCTGGCGGGGGCAAGGCACCACGGGTGGGAGATAGGCCCCACTGGCCGTTTAGGTCTGTCACCGCCTCTATGTATTTCTTTTGTTTATGTGTTTATTTTGGGGGACAGGCAGCAGGTACAGGTCCTCCTCACCACTACGCTCTTCTGAAGCACTTGGCAAAGTGGGTTCATAGGGTCGATGGCCGGGCATGCAGATGTGAGAGGTGGACATGTTGGTCACCTCCTCTCTGCCATTGTGTCTCCTGTAGTATTAGTTTGTGTGTGATTTGTTGGTTTTCTACTGTGGAGGAGGTTTTGGGGGACGGTGTTCAGACCGGGTGGTAGTGATTTTATATTTGTTGGACGAGGAATCTGGTTGGGTTGGTCTCTTGCTCGGCTTCGGCTATGCTTGGTGCTGGTTGGCTTCATACCAGAGGAGCTACGGACTTGGACTGGAGAGGGTGCTGGGTTGTTTGATAGTATTGTAATTAGTTCTCATGCAGGCATGACTCGCGGATGGCAGGTGCGGGGCCGTAGACTTAGTTAGCTTAGGATTAGTAGTATACCTGTTAGCGGTATCTCTGTGCCGGCAGGGGCTTGGCGTATGCCAGTATTGGTGGTACAAGTTTAAATAAAATTAGATTAACTTCTAAGTACTTTTTCTATTTATTACTTTAACAAATATAAAACACCTTTATGATCTTTATCTTTATTGCAACGTTATTGTTATACCAAGGAGAGCTTTTCATGAAGAAGAGTTAGAGAAAGCTTACACTAGGTGTTCCCAATAGAAGACAAAGATCTTGTACTATCAGTAATGTAGGCAGAGGCCTAGTGCTATCATAAGACTAAGGAAAGAAACCGAAGAAGAGAAGTATCGTTCCCCATCGCCAAGAACAAACTATCCAGTGAGGGATCATTACAGTTGGACTCTCCTTGCAGGTTGATGGAACCTGTAACTCTGCATTAGCTATTAAAGGTTTTCATGCACTTGAGATAGAAGATTGGCATATAGACTATGAAGAGGTTAATGTGGAGAAAGAGTTGGAAATACTCGAGGCTGGTAATAATGATCCTATAGAGTTTGTAGCTAGGAATGAATAACTCACCTCTGCTGTTCTGAGGTTGGCTGGGTGTCTCACCACAAATACAACTCTCATTTGTCATTGCAAATCACTGTCAAAAAAGGCCTGATAAGACCTTGCCTATCACTTCCACTCATACGCCATTGATTTTAGAGCTAGCGAATCCACTGAGTAAATACGGTACTAGGAGGTAAAAGTCCCACCCATTTCTCTGCGTAGACTAAACTAGATTTGGAAACTCGAGTGATATATGGTGAAGCTTATTTGATGTATCCTATTAGGAATCTGTTTTTGCTAGCACCAAAATCTTTCACCACGAGTGACACTTTGTGACTGCATACGTCACTCCCATTTTCAAAAGTGTATCATTGTGCTTTCCCTCCCTTCCCATTTTTTTCTGCTTCTCTTCTTTGATCTCACTGTCTTCGTCGGATTAATCCATGTCTTAATCTCAACTCTAGGTTTGCTCATTTTGTCCCTGCTTCGGGTTCCTCTCCACATATCAAGATCAAGTCCGACGACCTGCCAAGAGGGGAAGTGGCTTGTGTCACCGCTCCCAGAATACCCTTGTACCCGTGTACTGTACTAGTACAAGTACTGGAGGTTGGAAAAGAGTTGGTCGAACTCTTGGCCAAACCACAGACACAGCCAAGAGTTCGACGGACTTACCCACAAGATCCCCTGGGCACGGTAGAGAGAGAAAGGTTCGGGGATAACTTGGTTTGGCAAGCCCTGTCGAAGACGGGTACGGTGGAAAGCGCCTAGAGGCGGGTCCTCCGATGAAACACGAATTCCCTGACAACCGATCCGGTCCGTGGCAGAGAGGACCGCAAGTGCGAATCAACGGACTCTCCTCAGGCGGGGAGACTGAGCGTGCGCAAGCTCCATTCAATGTACCATGCAACGCCCGGGAGCAACAACGCCACAGCAAAAACAGGATAATAAGATGAGGCTGGGAGGAGAGGGGAGAGGAGGCACAATGGAAAGAGGTGCAATTTGTGTAATCAAGACAACAACTAGCAATTTACCTGAATAACTTCGAGTTATTCAAAGATCACGCCAGGCGAAAACCCACTTTTTAAATCTCTTTCTTTCAAAAGATTTTCACATAATGTCAAGTGCTCTGATTCCTGTTCCAGCAAATTACTATGACTGGATTCAGCAGTTATTTATTGTGAAGGAAGCTTTTACACTTACTAAAATTGAGTTTGATAAGTACTGGCCCGTAGTTGATGTTTTTTGGGCAACTGATGGAACCAGTAATGGCATGAACTGGAACTCGCACTATTTCCCCTGTCGGTTGCAGAAACCAAAGACCTTTTCAGCAAAGCATAGTGGCGACGGTATTAAAAGACATGAGAGCAACCTACGAAAACCCCGAGCCTGTCCTATCCGTATCAAAATTATAGAAACAAAGGCTCAACTACCCGTATTTCATATTCAGCAAACCAAGCCCCAGGAATTACAGAAGCATGATCACGAGATAGATCTATGATGGAGGGAAAAGACATCAACCTTTCTACAAGAAATTATCCTACGTGAACTGGAAAAAGGCTACTCGGCAACTATAGTATTAAAAGAACTTAACGGTTCCGGACATGATGAGGGAAGAAGTTTATTCAACTCTATCAGAGGAGAACTTTTAGACATGTAAGTATTTTATATTATTATTATAAACCTTTTCCTTTCAAAGAAAGTAAATTGCAATTACTAAAGTATTTCATATTAACTTCATTATAGGAAAAGAGTAGGCAATATTAAGTGAGTATTAGGAAAAGAATATAAGCAGAATGATATACGAAAACTTGAGCATGGAAGCTTATTCAAAAGCGATTGGGAGAAGGCAGCTACATTTTTAAGCGATAATGGTTATCTATGGGAGATGATTATGGTTATAATTACAACACAGTCAGCGAAAAAGGCCATAATAAATGAGGATTAGTTTCTGCACATCCAGAACGACTAGACATATTGACCAATCGTGGCTATCTTACCCTTTTTGACTCTAGTCACAAGTTGAATTTTTTCAACTATAATTTGCTTTCTTTCATATGCCATGATGAGTATGGTGTATGGGTTCCAGGTGCACATTGCCTGGTAGAGTCTGAAGGCTCAGATATCTTATCTGCAGCAATAAAAAAAATTAGATATTGGAGTAATGGTAGATGGCAAATGGTATATGCATTGACTGATGATAGCGCAGATGAGCAGTGTGGTGTCCACCTTGCCTTACCTGCTATTGGTTCACCAGACGGCCATTTTAGGGCTCATTTACTGTGTACAGTTCATTCAGAGCATATATTGAGTCGGAGGTTTGGTGCATTACAATACTGCAAAACCTTTGAAAAACTACACCATGTAATGTTTTGTTGCATGCAAGAGCATTGTATCAATCATATCATGACTGCAATTGATTCTCTGCCTGAAAATAATCATGACTCAGCAGCTTATATTACAAAGGAGTGGTTAGATACACGAGTACAATGGGCAATGTGGGCTCGACAGCACTTACAAATTTTACTCCAAGTTACAACTATGAATCCTTGTGAAGCCTGGTACCAGAAGATAAAGGGAGGGCAAGGTCAACGAAAGGGAGATGGAAAATATCACAGTATTTATGGATATGTGAAAAATATCGATGATTGTGGACATGATGTTATGGCACGAGTAAAAACAAATATCATTGAATCAACTACTCGTCTATCTACCCTTTCAACCATATATTTTCTCCTAATACGCTTTCCTTTCAAAGTTCAAAAGCTTATCGCATCTGAAGAGAGTGAGGTATCAGCTAGACTCCTACAGCAAAAGTCAGTACCGCAGTTGGAGTTTATTAATGGCTTACCATTTTGTTCCTGTCTCTTTTTCCTCTGCTATACCCTTCCTTGTCGACACATCTTCCATTTGGACTCAGTAGAGGGACTTTAGACTGGTGAGGTGTGGGAGAAGTTTATTGATTATATTGGAGAAAGAGGTATGGAGGTTTATGAGGATCGCAGACCTAGGGAGAAAGGACGAAGACAATTGGAAGTGGTAGCTTCTGGTAATGATAGTGGAAGAATGGACTGTGCTCTACAAATGCGCGAGGTTAATGAACAGATTCGGGCAACATTTTATCAGCTTGAAGACACCTCTACCGATAACTCTCATAGTTTTCTTAACGAAGTTAAGCAACGGATACGGGAACTTACCTTGACCTTTTCCTCTTACCGAGATAATTCTTTACAATTTGTCCCTCTCTCTTCCTACTCCTCCACTACTCTATTGCTTTCCTCCTTGTATCCTACAATTTCCATATCCTCATTTGAAGATATCCAACTTCCATGGTCCTTTCTCTCAGTTGCAGACATTTCAAGTCCTGTTCCGAGCACAGCACCCTCCTCTTACTACTCTAGAAGTGACATTGATGAGGAACATATTGCAAGTTCCATGCCCGAGTCATGGGACTTTTCCAATCCATTACTAAATCTTCCTGGCCGGTCACATACCCTATTTTCCCATTCACAAAATATTTGTAAGTATTATCCAGTTTCTTATTTCTCACCTACTTCTTTAACATATTAACTAACCTTTAACATCACTCTCAGCCAAGTAGTTTTTCTCCTTCTCTCAACCATCTCTCCTAAATTACTGCTCTCGTATGGTGACCACTGTGACATATGCATATACTTGTTTTTGGCCAGTTTTTCTGAGAATAGTATCTTGAATTTCAGCCGGTTAGGGATTCGGATTTGATAGAGGGAACGATCTGAACATATCTTTCTATTTTATTTTCTTTCTTTTTCAATATTATCTTTCATCTTTCTCTCATGCCTTGTGTTTTGTGGTCTCATTTTCTGTGATTAGCTTTGGTTGATTATGGAAAAGGGGGAGCACACATGAATTACCCTCAGGTCTTTTGAGTTATAGCAATCAAACTATTCTGCTATGGTCGGGTGTTACTATGGCACTTTACAAGGAGTGTGCATACGCTCAGTCTCCTCGCCTGAGGAGTCTCTGAATCAACAGCATATAGTAGGGAACTCCTTAAACGGAACCAGTGCAACATTTGAAATAGATGACTGATGGAAATATTGGACTATGTAAAATGTTCCAGGAGTACACAAGTGATATATAGGTTGAGGGGAAGGGGGAGGGAATTGGTTTCTTGCTGGATATGTATAGTAAACAGAAAGGAGTTCATAGGATAGAGGAGACATGAGAGTTTCTAAATACAGTAGATACGTGAGTATTATCAATTCATCTGATCCTTGATATACTAGTCATTTTTCTACACAGCACTATTAAATGGGAGTTTCATGCTATAATCTACCATCATATGTCTCAATTGTACTCGCATATGCTAGATAATAGTAGTAAATAGAGACTGAAGATACTGAATCTATGCTTTGAGAACTATTTCTCTTAAATCATTTAAAAGATAACTTCTTGTCCAGCTGCTTCAAGCTCATCTTAGAAACATCTCTTCTGCTCATGAGAGTCCCTCTCAGTGCCTAAAATAATACTTGCACAAGATTCTTCTATTATAGTCTAATCACTAGAAGATTTTGTTAGGCAGAGAGTGTTGAAATAGCTGCTCACTTTGCCAACAACTATCATGACTGCCACGACTACTACAACTACTATGACTACTACCCAACATGCTCAGAACCTGTCTGACATGTTTGCAACATTTGTGACATGTCCAAAGCATGCTTGGCATGCTGTTCATACCACTACCCATCATCTATCCACCCGTCCATCCATCTGTCTGTCCATCTATTTATTGTCTATCCATTTGTTTGCTCATTTGTTTGCTCATTTGTCTACTCATCTACTCATTGGCTTCCTCCTGTTCATTTACCTCACACCACTTGGTTTGTTGTGGTGGAAGTTGTTGTCATGCACTTTGGAAAAGCACTTCCAGCAGTGAAGGATATGAATGGTGGGGGAGTTACAGGCCATCTGGAGTTGCGGTCTTTGTTCCTGTATTTCCTTCATTAGCATGAGATGGAGGATGAGCATGAAAAGCAGTGAGGGAGCCCAGGAGGTAGCAGGAAAGCACTGGAGGTAGTGGAGGAAAGTGGCAGGATATTAGAGAATTTTTGAGGAGTCTGTTGTTTGTTTAGTTTTCTGTTGTTAGCACAAGAGTACAAGGAATGAAATAGAGTGGGGGAGATAGTGGTATGAGATAGAATGGAAAGGGAGGAGAGGAAGGATGGCTGATTATTGTTGTTTATTTATAGTCCTGATTTTTCTGTTAGTTTAGTTAGTATCATGGATTAGAGAGAGTTGAGCGACTGAACTGTTAAGAGAGCAAGTTGTTAGAGAGACAGAGGATTGAAGAGAGAAAGATTTTCCTACTCCTCTTTTAGCTACTGTCTTGGCATTTTATTTCAGCTGAGTGATAGTCTGTGACGGCAGACCTACTCCTCTCCCTGTTAGGTGGAGACAATCAGATAGACTTCAGAGTTGTCTGGGCTAACCAAGATTTGTTTCTGTAGACAGAGATTGTCTAGGAAGGCTCGAATTCACTTGTTTTGTTTATGACTACTAAGAGCAAAGTAAAATTGGTAAAGTAAAATAGAATTGTAAAAACAATATTATATTGTTAAGTCTCTTCTCCATTGCTTGATAATGTCTAAAGCTTGAAAGACACTTCGATATTTATATTCTGTATCTGAGTGTTTCTGGACTACATTTATTCATTATACAACTATGTATCTCTCTGATTATAACTCACCACATTAGGTATTCTTAAAAGGTGTGAACACTTAAAGACCCTAAAAATCACCATACGGTTTTTGGCAATTATGATATAACTAACTAGAAATCATTCTGTTCTCAACAGTAATTATTCAATCATTAGAGTCTTTAGACTTATGGCCTAGTTCTTAAGTCAAACTGAGTTGGCCCTAATTGTCTCCGTCATTACTGAAATAATCAGTTTTATCTGTAAGTTGTATCTGTAAAGTTAGTTGTAATCGTAACCTTTCTAGGTTGCCTGACTTCAACCTTCATAACTCCTTATCTAACAGATAGATTTCTTCCAGACGACTTCCTGCTGACTCGCAAAAAGATATTCCACTGGATAGACAAATAATTCCTCCCTTGGCAACTTTTGGAAGCTCTGGGTGACTCCGTAAAGTTGTATATACAACCTTCTTAAGTCGCCAACTTCGAAGCTCAATATCTCCTGTTCTAACACATAGATTCATATCTAGTAACTTCCCTCATGTAGAGGAGAAGCACTTCTATAGGATAGAATCACATTACTTCTGTCAGAAGTCTTCAGTTGTCATGCAGAGAGCATTGCAGTTGCAAGTAGTATTGGTAGAAAATCACTCAACATCAGAAATAACTATGACGATAATCGGAGTTGAACACGTAACCTTCAGTGAAGAGTCATGTGATATTCCAATTGAGCTATATAACTGAGATTGATATGCATGATGACGTGGAGGCCCTGTAAGCAGGCCAGAGGGGAGTATTGAAAACCAGGAATTCCAATTCTGGATGGAGTTATCCTACTTAGGAAGATTCCTAGGTATCGGATCGCGGTATTCCTAACACTCCCACAACAATGATTTTTAATTTACTACTCTGAGCTTCTATTATTTTTATTAGAGAAGACCTGTATAGACTCAGAATCATTTAGGCAAATCAAGATTTATTTCCATAGATGGAGATTTGTCTAGGAAGGCTTAAGATATACTTGTTTTGTTTATATCTTCTAAGAGTGGAATAAAGTAGAATAGAATCATGTGAACAATATTAGCAAAAAAATATCCAGCATCTGATGTATCATCCTTGTACCCAGATATAAGCTATGTTACTCCTCCACATCCTGCCACTGGTACATCCAGGGCTCAGTTACAATGTCCACTCATATTCAGAGGCTATGAAATTGCCTCTCGGTACTCTATTGCATTATGATGTGACTTTGCATATCTCACACAGATGGCTCATGCTTGGGTTATTCTCCTTATTAACTTCTCGTTCCAACTCCCACAGTTTTAGCTTGCCTTTTGCCTAAGTCCTGACTCTGGTTACAGTTATTAGTACCCTCTACAGAATATCTAGTGGTACTCTACTACACTCTGTTATATTCTGACCCAATGTTGTATCCAACCCACATCCAGATCTGCCTGAGTTATCCCCTCTAATACTCCCTTATTCCAACTACTGCACATTCACCTTTCCTCTTGCAAGGATCCTTATCTAACAGGAGCTCCCTTAAGGAAGATAGATTCCAAGATTGTGAGCAGACCGAAATGGATTCTTCTGTGAATAGGAGCAAGTATTATAAATGTTAAACTATCAACAGTAGAGTTTGAAGAAACAAAATGGTAAAACTTAATATTATTAAGATACAGCTTTACTCAATTTAGTCCTGATCTTGAGAGGTAGTTGATTGCCAGAGTAGAGGAGAACTTACTTATACTTAAGTAAATTTCATATACTGCCAGTTGCTCTCTATTACTACTCTGCATTTACAAGCACTCAACTTCCTTGTGCTGTCTAGCCAACCTCTACAGATCGGACTAATGATCCTCTGTAGCAAACTAGACCTTTTTGTAGTTTCCTAACATCTACCCAATAGAAGTGTTTTAACTACTACATCTACAATGTAACTGCAAGAGTAAAAACTCTTCTTATCGTACACATGTCAGTGGCAAGCTGACATGTTCAAGCAGATGCAATACCAATTATGGAACTTCCTACCCATATACACTTAGTCATTGACAAGCATCCGCAGTTCCTAAACATCTATCGAGTTTTACTCGACTCTCTATCATTCCCAATAATGGTCACATAGCTCACTCGATTGACTTCTTTAGAGGCTGACTACCAATAGGTGCTACTCAAAGTCAAACCTCATAGTAGTAGGTTTTATTGTAACCTCAGACTAGGATCTCAGAGTCCTTAACCATTTTCTAATACTATTACATTTTTGGGACAATGAACTTCAGTTACCTCACCTATCAGCCTCTTCTAATCTCATTTCCTACTTCTGACTTCAAAGTGGTATTACTCTATAAGTTCTGGTCTGTTTTGCATGAAACTACCTGAAGCCCATTCTCCAGGTTCACCTCTACCTCCCCACCTATCCTGAGGGCAGCCTCCTATTGGACAGATGGTGTGAGAGTATACGGTGTTACAGGAGTGTCTTTACTTGTAGACTTTTACTAGGCCTATAGCAACTCTCTAGGCTGTAGCCCATAATGCTACAGACTTATAATGAGGCTGGAGAAGGGTGTTAGCCACTATACCTCCAAGTTACAGCTTGTTCGGAGCTCAACTGGTTGTACAAGAGTTATCTGCACAATGTAAGATTTGAGCACCCTAGATGGTCTCTCATAACAAATAATCTAGTAACTTCCCCTGAAGTCTTGTGT
>NW_003298766.1:171370-173714 GCF_000151645.1 Tuber melanosporum
TGCGCACACCGCAGTCCTAGGCTCTAAGCACCAGTAGATATCATAAACCTTATGATCTTGGAATGCAGTAACAGAGATTTCAAGCCAAGTTAGTAGTCTAACAGGAAGTAATATAAGTATTACTGGATCTTGATGAAGGCGGAACTCAGTCGGCTGTTTTCGCCAGCTATATTCAGTTAATTCACTGTACGTGGTAGAACAGGAGATTCTCAAAACTATGCAAACATCCATGACATCTGACATGTTATAATGGCATTCTTTCAAGATCCTGTAGCGGGGCCTCTGCATTGATACAGTACTCAGGCTAGTTTTACTTAAATGGTCCAAAACATTAGCTGAGAGGTTAACTCCATGACATCATTAGGAATCTAAGTTCCGTAGTCTTATTCGAATATCATCCTGTTGACCATAACTTTGTAGTATCTATCATGTGGCATCATGTTTATTTAAATGCCTCCATATTTTCTTGATCTGATTTTTATGTACAAGCTTATCAAACTTTGTTGAATATAGTGGAACCTTGCCAAACTGGCACACGTGTTCATGAAGGTAACTAAGTGGATGAATCTTAATAAAATTGAAGTAGGATTCTGTATAGATCAAGTCCAGATGTTGGCTATCCTTTTCTGCATAATCGTTTTCACAGATCCAGGACCTCTTAAAGGTTGTAGTAACTGGCTGGTTTATTTGTGCTCTCCAGTATTGTAACTCCCTTCATTTCTCATCCTCCTTGACCTGCATGCATTTTGATATTCAGAACTCCAGGAAGATATCTGGTGTCCTGTAAAACTAGTTTAAATATTGTGTCCTATAAGCCAGAGTTTCAGGTGTATGGCTGCAGTATTATACCATCATAGTAAAGTCTAACTGTACCCTGATAGAGCTGAGAGCATATTTTAACTGTAACACTTGTGTACTATCTGGCTGCTGTAGTGCCATGGCAAAAACTTCTAAAAGACAATATCCCAAATTCCTCATATTCTTGCCTTTCTACTGTGTAACCTTATAGTAGCTCTTTTTTGATACAATTAATCCAGGGTATGGTGGTAAAAACTTCTAATAGTCAAAAGCCTATACTCATATGTGTTTCTTGAGAAATCCTTGAATCTAGTCCATCATATGCTTGAATAATCTGAGATAGACTGTGTAGAGCATATCTGGCTTGTACAGATGAGGCGCTGAAACTTGATTAAGTTTGTGAGAAATATTTTACCCAATAGTGGTACTAGAAATGTCTAATAGGATATGAGTGTTACTTGACCCAGAGGTTGGCGACCAAGGTCGTTTTCCTTGCTTGCAAAATCTTGTATAATTTTGCATCGGTTGCTTTATGCTGGTATCTATTTCTAATACCTCTTATAGCACCACATATTTGGAACAGGCATTTGATTTTGTCCCATGCAGGGCTATGTAGTCCATATAGTTAGCAATTCAGATGGGCAAGATCAGAAAGTATCTCTTAATATTTCCATTAGCAGAGTCAAGTGGGATACTATCAAGAGCCATCTCTTGTAAGGGCTCAAATATTAGTTCAAATATACCATGTAGTATGTCGGTATTGATTTGTCTCTGTAGCTTATCTGCGGTGAAGGATTTTGAGAATTTGAGTGGAATTTACATTAACGTAAGAAGCAGGACAGCCATTGACCCAGGTCAGACTCTCTAGTTACCAGAAGATTTCTGAGCATGATATAGACAGGCCATACTTGTCACTAGAGAAGTTGCTAAGATGCATCTGATTGGATACTCCAATGATTGTAACAAATTGTTGTACCAGGTAGAAGTATCTGCTGTACTAACTGTTCGCTAGTATATTTATAAAATGCTCAGACATTGTACTTGAATATTCCAGCCCCAGTCCACCAAAGGTATTTCTAAACATACCTGATGTCCCTCACTGTCGTATATACTCTGTGGTACTTAGACAAGATCATCTCCATCGGCAATCTGGCAAAGGATATGTCTAACACAAACTAGTATGTTATAATAAAATAATGGTAAAGATCGGCTCCCATTGTCAACCAGTTCTTTGAAACAAGGTAAATATCGACTGGATGGATCCAATAATTGGAGGTTGTCCTCCAGGGTGTGTATGAAGCTATAGCCAATGGACACAGAATTATTGAGCCTACTTGAGAAGTATTCATTAATGTATGACTTTGAGACTTTGCTCTGAATAAACTGCAATGTAAGTTTGAAACCATGTGCACTAGTGAATGGTGCCTGTAGGCTCTTACATAGGTCTCTGAGTTCTTTATCAGATCTGTTGACTTCACCAAGTACTTCTCCAGTACCAACATAATCCATTGGCTTGCTGGCTGGCAAGACCGTAATCTAAATTGGT
>NW_003298766.1:173735-191915 GCF_000151645.1 Tuber melanosporum
ACCCCCGGTGGATGCATCCGGTAAGTAATTGTATCCATTTCCTATCATGCCACAAAGTTATCAGGAAATTCCTTGCATTCATATTCGGTAGGGTCTAGATTGTATTCATAGTCTGAATCAGGATCTCTGCTCAGTGCTGAGTGGTACAATAAGCTTGCTTCCATGTTGGTAATACAATTTACAGGTAATGTATAACAAACATGTATGTGAGGACAATGCCCAGTTTTACGTGCACAGTTCATAGGTGTTTTATTTATGCACTTGCCCAGGTGTATTTTTAGGGGCAGAATTGACATTTAGTAGGCATGATAGGAGTCAGTTCAGTGAATCTCAAAGGTCCTAGTATGTAGAGTCAAAGCTGCCTGCACAACATTGTTTTAATGCGTGTAGACCGAATGCAGGTATGAGGTACTTACCCAGAGCTAATGGTAACTAGTTATTCAACAGGCTTATCGCCCAACATACTGAGATTATATGATGTTGCCAATAGTTTATTTCATAAACAAGTATGGCAGGGATTTCCTTTTAGAGACTATCTCTATGTCTATATACATAAGCTAATAAAGATTCTTGTAGCTTGTCAATTCTAAACAGAACTTGAAAAATATCCACAACTTTTTCAAATACTGGATCATCCACTAGTTGGATATATAGTACAAGTCAACCATAAAGGAAGAAGCTCACACCAAGAATCACCTCTTATCTATAACAGCCATAATATCAAAAACATCTACAATATCTACTGCATTTGCAACATAAGTCTATTCTCTGCAACATGTGTACCAAGATACTTAAAGGTTCTATCCACATAGTTTAAAATATCAACCACCTATAGTATGTTCACATACCAAAAGCAGTAAAGGCAAAAGCTGTGACTAGACAAGTCAAACAGCGTCTGCCAAATTCTCTACAGGAGAATATTAATACAAGATACCCTGATCATCACAAACTTAGCCCATATATGTTATCTATGATCTTCCTGTTAAGCCAAGTGGACAAAGATCTATCCAAGCGATGGAGGCAAACTGTGAAAGACCAGATATTAGCAAGAAACTCTACCAATATCTATGATTTTTCTAACAAATATTTCCTGCTGAAGTTATAAAGTATCAAGCGATAACACCTTGTCTGAGATTTTCTTGTTAATGCATTGACCATTCATGATATGTTCTATATGCTGGAGGCTAATGAGGCAGTCATTCAAGCAATCAAGAAGTGTAGTTGGAAGTTGAGAAACTTACTTGCTCATTATCCTGCTGACACACCCCTACTGGGAATGCCAGTAGTCATCCTGGAATATTTGATTATTGAACTAATACTCAGACCACTGGGGGCTCCAGTCAACTGGAACCCTGTAATGCCTGGTCCTGTCATCTCTTGGCTACTAGAAAACATCAAATATGAAGACATTGAATAGGCAGATATCGAACTGGAAAATGTCAAACAGGAATATGTCTAACAGCAAGTTATTTAATAGAACCTTGTCAAACAAGAGCTCATCCCACATACTCTGGCAAATTGCTTGGTACTCGACCTAATACCAACAAGTTGCTTTTTTTATGAATAATCTACATGATTGTTGTTTTTGTTTTTTTTATTTTTAGTTTGTTTTTTAGTTTTTTTATTTCTCTGTTTCTGTGCATGATAAGGTGTCAGAATAAAACTATATACATTGCCGCTGTCTGACTGACCAGATTCTGTTCCCATGATAGATGAGAGGAGACCTTCGGCTAGGTCCTAGAAGTCGAACGGAGTAAATCTGTCAACTATGCAGAGAGATACTAGGCTACAAAGATGTAACATCTTTGATATAGGCCATAAGTAATAGGACATTTTCGTACAAAGAGAAGGTATCAAATGTTAAAGGATCTTAACAAGAGGTCAATACGTTTGCATCCACTCTACAATAATCAGAACAGTCTAGAACTCTGAGGAAGATTACCATAAAAGCTAATAGACTTTATAGAGTATTACAACTAGATTTCAAAACACATTGTAGCCACAGGGATAATCCCCAAGACTACAACAATGATTGAAACCTAATACCCAGAGCAACCAAGAGTTGTTGACTGAGGGAATATTTATCAATCTGGTGGAATAGCTTTCTGCAAATTAGTAGAAAGTCCTTCGGAAGACATCTATCAGTGGAGTAAACAGTTATAAAAGTTTAATGTTAGGCGACCTAAAAAGGTTATGATGACTACCTTTGTAGGTGCAACCCGCAGATGAAATTGATTATTTCATCAATAATAGAGACAGTTAGAGTCAACTTAGTTCGACTTGAGAACTAGGCCACAAGTCTAAAGACTTTAATGATCGGAAAACTACTTTTGGGAACAGTATAGTTCTGAGTTAATTATATCGTAATTACCAAAGAGGGTGTAGTGATTTTCAGGGTCTCCAGGTGTTCG
Source organism: Tuber melanosporum (assembly GCF_000151645.1). Taxonomy (NCBI): domain Eukaryota; kingdom Fungi; phylum Ascomycota; class Pezizomycetes; order Pezizales; family Tuberaceae; genus Tuber; species Tuber melanosporum. The sequence goes on from NW_003298766.1 coordinate 176,147, forward strand.
CACCATTTAAGAATACTCAATGTTGTAAGTTATAATCAGAGAGATAATGTAATGATCCCTCTCTTGATAGTTAGTTCTTGGCAACGGGGAACAATACTTCTCTTTCGGTCTGCTTTTTTCTTTGTCTTATGATAGCTCTAGGCCTCTACCTACGTTACCAATAGTACAAGACCTTTGTCTTCTATCGGGAACGCCTATCATAATCTTTCTCTAACTCGTCTTCGTGAATGACTTTTCTTGGCGAAATAATAACGATGCAATAAAGATAAAGATCGTAAACATGTTTTATATTCGTTAAAGTAATAAGTAGGAAAAGTACTTAGAACAAAGGGTGAAGAACCTATCTTCCTCGGCTGCCTCAGCGTCCTTATATAGTATTCTTCCCACTCGTAGTCATGTGACCTAAAGTGGTCACATGTGCAAAACCAAATCATAACCAACTAGTCATGTGACCAAAGTGATCACATGCTCAAAACCCATGACCTCATAGCGAGGTCATGTACAAAAACTCATAAACCAATCATAATGCAATAAACAAGTCATATGACTCAACTGAGTCATATGCACGAAACCCATGACCTCATAATGAGGTCATGTACGAAACATAAATCATATACACAAAGCTTACCCACAAGGCACACTCGCAAGGCATATTCGCCAGGCGCGCGTCCCATGACTCATACTTGAGCCATGTGCGAAAGCATCACAAATCCCACATATAACAAATCATATAACCAGAATGGGTCATATGCGTAAAACAATAACATACCTGTGACTCATAAACATGTGTCACGTGAAAACCTTTTCCATGCCAAGCCATATTCGTGACATTAGCTCCCCTCCTCCTAAGGCTCTGTTTGGCGTGGAACGGAACTGGTCCGTTCCCCCATACAAATGACCGTTTCCTTCCGTTTCAAAACGGTTGGAGTAAATCCAGTGTTTGGTAATGTAGAAAAACAAGAACCGTTCCGTTCCAAAGTGGATCTTGGCAACCAGGTTTGCAACAGTAGCTGGTCCCCCACTTAGGCTAGTTTTGTATTAAAAAAAATTTATAATGTATAAAGACATCTTAATTAAAAATAATAACCAGATTATTCCCTATACATCATATTTTCCACTGGCACCTCCGAAAACAACTCATACACCTCCAAGATGGCATCTCACCCCAATATGAGCACAATTCATACAGCCATAATTCAAAGACGGATTCATATCGCAATTACCTCTGCTCTCTATTCTCATCTATTCCTCTCTAAAGAACCTGTTCATACATCGATTCGAACTGGAATGATTTATACTGCTGAAATCCTGCAAGCACATCCTCGTCGTGCTCTACAGGTTATTCGTATGCCAATTACAACATTGTTAGACCTTCGAGACTGGGTAATTGAGAGGGGATTACTGGTATCTACACGTCAAGTAGCTGTGGAAGAACAACTTGTATTGTTTTTATGGATTATTGGACATGGAGCTACAAATAGGGAAGCTCAGGAACACTTTCAGCATAGTGGAGAAACAATTTCACGGTTAGTATTAATTGCACTATAATATTTATATATGAAATGTTTATTATTCTAATTATTTTACAGCTATTTTCATCAAGTTCTAAAGGCTCTCCTGCCTCGGTATGAAGCATTTGTACATCTTCCACCAAACAATATTCCTGCAAAAATACGGAAAAATTGGGGAGAGATGTCCAATTTTAAGGATGTTCATGGAGCAATCGATGGGACACACATTTTGGCCCATGTCCCACGAAACCAGCAGGGTCCCTATCGTAACCGGAAAGGTACCCTCTTGCAAAATGTTCTTGCTGGATGCAGCTTGGATATGTACTTTTTCTATGTATGTTCTGGCTGGGAGGGTTCAGCCAATGATGCTCGAGTATTAGAAAATGCTGTGATTCATGGATTTCCAAGACATGAAAATACAGTTTATCTTGCAGATGCAGGATATGGTCTTCGTCCTGGGTTTTTAACACCATACCGTACCGTACGATATCATCTGCGGGAGCAAGCACAAGCTCATTTACGTCCACGAATCAAGGAAGAGCTTTTCAACCTACGTCATGCTCAGTTACGAAATGTTATTGAACGTATCTTTGGAGTTTTACGGATGAGGTTTCAAATTCTCAATACAGCTCCAGAGTTTGACCTTACCACAAGCTCAACTTATATTGGTAGTTTGTGCATTACATAACTTTATTCGACACCGGGCAAATGGAGAGGAGGATCAATTTTACCAGGATGCTGATTCATCCTTGGAAAACATCAATCACTCTGAGGAATCAAATCCAAGTTATGAGGAGGAGGATGAAGGAAATGTTAGAGATGCACAAGATATGGGAGAGATGAAACAAGATCGAGACAAACGTGCAACACAAATGTGGCTTGATTATGTACAATACCAAAACCAGTCACAGTAGACTAACTGCTGTAGAATTCCTAGGCCTTGTAACGTACTATTTGACCTCTTAACCAAAGCTCCTGATCTTCACCTTCCTCTAATGCTAAAAACACTTCTGCCTTAACTGGGTTCTTAAAAAGCTCATATCCAGTAACAATATCTTGTGTTGACCACCCTGGTCTTCCTTTATACTTTTGTTGAAGCTTTGATACAGCTTGCTGAACAACTGATTGGGATGCTGCAATAGTAATTGGTGTAGTGGCCATCCCTTCAACAGCAGTGATCAGCCGTTCAGAAACACTCCTTGGAGGTTGTCGAATATGTCCCAGTGGTGCTAGCCTTCTCCGCTTATGTTGATGAGGACTTGTATCAGGGCTGGTCTGCTCTGGATCAGCCTGAGTTGCTAGATCTGACCTAAGGGGCGAAGGAATCGTGATTTGTTGTAATTTTGTATGGCCAGAATAGATTGCATGACCACCTGTTGCTTGAACTCCCTCCATGATTTCCGCCAACTCAATTGCATTTGCAAGTGGTTTGTCACGAAACTCTCGTATTCCAGGCTGTTTTTTTATTTCTTCCTCCCATACTTCATCTGGTGCAGTAACCGCACCAGTCTTAAGATCAACCCCAAAACCACTCAAATCTTTCAACCTGGTCCACATCTTCCATTTTTTCTTCAAGGTCTCCAATTTGCCTTGACATCTCTCACCTGTTACAGGAGCCCCAGGTCCAGCAATCAGAAGAACTGTCTCAGCAATCTCATCCCAAACTTCCATCTTTAGCCCATTATCAGATCGTTTTCCAGTCCTAATAGCTTGAACTAGTTCTCGCAACAACACAGATGTCATTTCAGGAGACCATTCAACTGGATGCCGGCAAGGCTTGCGGGTTTTCTGCTTGCTTCCCGTAAAGGAGGAAGGTACTTCACAGGGGTCTAGAACATGAATTTCGGATAAATTTTCTGAAAAAAAAGTTAGAACTTATCATAGTAACTATAGTGATATTTAACTTACCTTCAATCTCGCAGGAGTGGTTAGAACACTCAGGTTGATGCCCACTTGGTAGTATACATGCAGTATTTTGACTTGCAGTAGTATCCGAGTCTAACTGTATTGATTGAGTCTTATCGCTTAAGGTTTGTGTATTCAAAGGTGAACTACTATTTTAAATTAGTAAACAATTATGATAAGTATGGTGAAAGTGGTAACACACTGGTATTGAGGAGAATGCTCGTCCATCTTGGTATCTGTGAATAAGTTGAAACCTCTTTAGAGAAGGGAGAAGTTTTCACGAATGTTAAGATAAGATAGTTTTTTTTGTACAGGAGACTGCGAGATTTGCACATAATATAGAATTTATTTCATTTGTTTACAAGAAAAAGAAAAAAGCAGATTTATTAGGGTATGGTATTCAAAATTACTCTGCCCTATAAAGTGTTGCCAGGGGTTAAAAAAAATTCACAATTGAAGGTAAGAGAAACAGTTTCGAAACAGAAGTACTCCATTTCACCTGTTGCAACCACTTTGAAATGGACCGTTCCTGAACGGTTCCGTTCCCGCCAAACAGAGCCTAAGCCTGAGTCCCATCAGGTTTTTTCTCCTAGTTTTAATAGTTCCCGTCCTGCCTAGCACATGGTCCTTCTCAGCTTGTAGAACATTTCGTCTGCCGTCCTCCATCTGACCCTTACTGATTCTAGGGTCAGATTCGCCATCTCGATCGTGTGCCTCTGGTTATCGTTTAGCTGTCTTACCTCCGCAATCGTTTTGTCGTTTGCCGAAATTATGGCCTCGGCTTGGCCAAGTTGTTCTCGGAGTTCCTGGAACTGCCTGTGTAGGCTCCTCAAGTCCGGTTCTGTGTCTGCTGAGGAGTTTTGGGCCCCTCCCTCCCTGGACCGCATCCTCGCGGCCCATACCTTTCTGGCATCCTCCACTTCCAATTCTTTCCTGCTTCCATCCTTCTGCGGGTAGAATCCTGCAGATATTTTTTGTGCCCTGTGCATCCTGCACCCATTTCTGAAGCATTGTTGCCATTGCTTCAGGACGTGGTCCGGCCATGGGCCACATTTTCGACATTCCCTCGGGAACCATCTCGAGCCTTCTTTGTCACCAAAGTGTATTTGGCAACCGTCATCGTAGCATACCGTCCATGACATGGCGTTATGCTGTGCTTGTAGTTCCCTCTCCTTAAGTTCTTCATCAGTTGGCCCCATGAATGAGTATTCGGGGCTAGTGGGTGTGGTTTGGCGGGGGCTATCACCCCAGCCTTCATGTTGTTGCAACGGCGCTGGAGTCTTTCCCTCGCCTTTGTCTTGGTTGAACATGATTGTCACCTGGGCCGGGCTTGCCTGGGTATCGCTGGTGGAAGGTTCCGATGGCATCTTGTGCGTTTTCGAAGTTGTGTGCAAAGTACCAAGTTTTATCGTGTTCAGGAAAATATCCTGTCCACTTGGCTCGGTATTGGAGGTGACCGTGGAAGAAGCAGGAATCGACTATTTCGTCAAGCTCGTATTCTGGTTCTCTGTCGAGTTCGATCGGAGCGGGAGGAATAAGTGTTTGTGAAGAAAACTTATTGTCGCTGTGTAATTCGAGGAGTGAGATGTGGAATGTGTTGTGTATTCGCATTGAGGGGAGAAGGTCGAGTTTATAAGCTCGACTGCCCACTTTATCCAGTATCTGGAATGGTCCTATTTTCTTGTAGTCCAATTTCTTTGATGGTCACGTTGTATGGATATTGTGAGGGATTAGCCATACCATATCTCCTGGTTGTATTTTCAGATCTGGTCTTCGGTGCTTATCGTATTATTCCTTCTGTCGTTGTTGTCCTTGACTCATTTCGTATTGTAATATTTCGTGTAGTTTCCCCATATCAGTTTTGTCCGGTATCGCATCATTAATCGTATGATATGTGGTCTGACTTTGTGGATGTTGTTCGTAATTTGCGAAAAAGGGTGTCATGCCGATTGTTTCTTGCTTTCCATTGTTGTATGCGAATTCAGCCATAGATAGCAGCTTGTACCAATCATGTTGTTGATAATTGACGTAAGCCCTTAAATATTGTTCCAGTATGGTATTTACCCATTCCGTTTGTCCATCCGTTTGTGGGTGGAACACTGTGCTCTTTCTGTTTTGTATTCCTATTTCTCCGGTTACTTTCTTGCATAGTCCCGATGTGAATAGTGTTCCTCGATCAGTAATGATATTCTTTTGGAGGCCGTGAAGTCGAAAGACCTCTCTGAAGAATATTTGTACACAATCCCTCGTGTTGATATCTTTTCTAACCAGAATGAAATGACTCATTTTAGTCAGACGATCTACCACGAGCAGGATGCGATCGCAATTTTCCGATGCCGGTAGATCCATGATGAACTCCATAGTAATTGTTTCCCATGGTTGTTCGGAAACTTCATTTGATTTTAGTAATCCATATGGTACATGTTTAGCCGTTTTCGTCCTTTGGCATATATTGCAGTTTTCGACATATCGTTTGACATCTTCGCGCAGTCCAGGCCAATAGAATGACCTCGCGATGAATTCCCTGGTTTTAGCCGTTCTTCCATGTCCTGCCATTCGGATATCATGGTGTTGTCGTATGATGTCTGTCCTTATCCCCTCTTCTGGGATCCATTGTTTTCCATCGTACTACATATTTCCATCCTTCCATTGGCATAAACCCAGAGCAATTTCTTTCATCTCCTTTTTCCCTTCCTCCAAGGCTTCTCTTATTGCCTGAATTGTTCTGTCTTTCTCATTTGCATTCTCAATTCCTCTTTCCTCCATTGATGTGAATTGGATAACCTTCTTTGCCTCCAAGTAGGTTTTTGGTAATAGTGTTCGTGTTTTTTGTTTGATTCTTTCATCTTCTTTCCTTTGTGGTTTGTCGCTTGCAATCCTTGTGAGAGCATCTGGCTTTCCACTCTCTTTGCCTGATCGGTATTCGATTTTGAAGTTGTATTTGCTGAGGTGTTCCATCCATCTTATCTGACGGTCTTTCAGTTCTTTTGTAGTCATGAACGGGACCAGGTTCTTGTGGTCGGTTAGAACTCGGACTGGATGGTCATTGTTTAAAACTTATCTCCTCCATTCTTTTAATGCTTGAACTATCGCCAATAGTTCTTTGTTTGCAACATTGTAGTTGCACTCTTCGGGGGTTATTTTCTTGGATCGGTACAACACTGGCCTCCATTTTCCATCGTTGCATTGTTGCGATAGTATGCCTGAGCATACATATTTTGAGGCGTCCGTTTCGATCATTGTTCTTCAGTTTGGATCGAAATGAACCAGTATGGGTGCCGATGTTAGATGCGTCCATATTACATCATATGCTTTTTGCTCTGTTTCTCGCCATTCCCATTTCTTGTCTTTCTTTGTTAGATTGTAGAGTGGTTTTGCAAGCCTGCTAAATCCCTCTACGAACCTGCGATAAAAGTTGCAGAATCCCATAAAGCATTGAACATCTGTCTTGTTGTTTGGTTTGGCCCAATCCCATATGGCTGCTGTTTTGACAGGGTCAACCTTGACCCCACTTCGATTGATGATAAATCTGATGTATTCTGTTTCTTCCTTATGGAATGCGCATTTTGTTGGTTTGATCTTCATTCCTGATCCTCGTATTATGGCCATGATATTGCCGATATCCGTTTGGTGTTGTTGTATGTTTTCCAAGTATATGAGTATATCATCCAAGTATACGATATAACATATGTTGAGGTACTTATTAAGTACTTTGTTGATCCATCTCTGGAATGAAGCCGGTGTGTTGGTTAGCCCAAAGGGCATAACCAAGTATTTTAATATTACGTATCTTGAGGCGAATGTAGTCTTCCATTCGTCTCCTGCCTTGATGTGTATATTGTGGTATGCATCCTTGATATCGAGTTTGGTGAAGTATTTTGCTGACGGCAGTCTTTCCAGTGCTTCTCCAATCAAGGGTAGTGGATATCGGTCTTTCTTGGTAACCGAATTGAGGGCTCTGTAGTCCACACACAGTCTCATTTTTCTGTCTTTCTTTTTGACAAATAGTATTGGGGATCCTCCTGACGTAAAAGAGTCCCTGATCTATCCTCGCTTTAAGTTTTGCTCGACATACTTCCTAAGTTCTTCGAGCTCTGCTTCTCCTAGTAGGTATGACTTCTTGTAGGGAATTTCTTTTGTCTTTCCCATTTTTTGATCTTTGTCCAGCTGAATTTCGTGATCAATTCCTGGTCTTCGAGGTGGTAGCTCCCTAGCTTCCTCTTCTTGGAATAGATTCGTGAATTGGTGATATTCCTTTGGAACCAATTCTTTCCATCCCTTTTTGCTTTGGTATTTCTTGTCCTGGATTGCTAGCTCTGTGCTGATGTTGATATTTGCTAGAACTGCTTTTTCGTCTTCGTATGTCCATTTGAGAATTCCTCTTGTATCTCCTCTTTGATAGTACCATCCAAAGGTTTGTGCTGTGATCTCTTTGATCTCAATTCTTTTTGTTGTATCGAGCTGGTTTTGGTCCGTACTTCCAAATCCCTTGCTTCCTCTTGTAGTTTCTTCCAGTTGATCTACTTCATGCAGATCTTCTTTGTTGATTTTTTCGATTATCAACAGTGCGATTCGATCACCTTTCTGGACTTGGTAGTCCTCTTGAGCTAGGTTGGCCAAGACCACTTTGATTTCACCTGTATAATCGACGTCGATCACCCCTGCCATGGTCAGGAGCCGATGTTTGACCGCTAGACCACTACGGGATGCTATTCGTCCATTAGTGCCTTCTGGAAGTCCAATGGCTATTCCTGTCGCTATCGTTGCCTGCCCGTTGGCAGTTATCTCGATTCCTTCGTTGGCATATAGGTCGTATCCTGCTGCCCCTTTGGAACCCATAGTAGGCACTCTTGCCTCTTAGTCCAGCCTTTGTATCCGGACTCTCTTATCTTGCCGCATCTCGGCGAACTTTGCATACAAAGTTTCTTCTTCCACTTCTCGTATCAGTGTTGAGTAGACCACAGGCGAACTGTTGACACATCGTGTCGCACATAGTTCGCTTGTAAAGGTCATCTTGTTCTCGTTCCAATTGATCGTCGAATTATGCTTTCATAACCATGGCATCCCTAGGACTATCTCATGGTTTTTCAGATCTGCTACTTGAAAGGTTGCTGTTTCTCTATGGCTGTTAATGTCCATAGGTACTGTCACCGTATGGGTTATAGGACCCATAGTGCTTAACTTTCCATCCGCTAAGTAGACTTGTCTCGCTTTCTTCACTTGTTTGATATGGAGGCTGTATTTGTCGCATATTTCTTTGTCGATGAAGTCTTCGGTGGCCCCAGAGTCGAGCATTGCATATATTGTTGTTTCTTTGTTTTCTTCGTTGTATATCTTCATTTTGATCATCACATGATCTCCATCTTCTTCTCCTCTTTGCGTGTGTAGTGCCGTGTAGTAGTTCGCTAACTTGATGGGTTTTCCAGGTCCACATCTTGGGTCTCCCAAACCACCGTTTACTGGGAACCATTGTCGTTTTCCGCCGGTCAATCCTCTGCTATCATTTAACAGATGTTGCTTCTTTTTTGATTTTGGAGATGATTATTTCCAGCAGCTCTGTTTCCTTGGTATCCGTTGTCGGGTCGGCTTCTGCATTCTCATATCCAATGTCCTGCTTTTCCGCACCTCAGGCAGAGTTTCCCGTTCATTCTTCTGGCGTATTCTTCCTTAGACAGGTTCAGAGTAGGTCCTACTCTTGATTTGTCTAACTCCATTGGCTCGCCTGGTGGTAATGCTCGACTTTCTCCTCGAGTTGCTTGTAGTTTGAAGGTCCCATGTACATTCCTGGATGATTGGGCCACCGTGTGAGCTATAGTGTTTTCCGAGTTGCTTCAAACCATGTTTAATTTGCTTTCTTTATCGATTGCCCATCTTGCAAATCGTTCGGCTGTCGTATAGCGCAGGTCGGACATTCCCCATGCTTCTCGGAGTCTCTCCCTGCAGTTTCTCAGTCGGATGATGTAGAGAGTAGCATCATCAAACTCGGCCTCGTATTTCAATATTCGGCATTCATTCCAGGAAGCCGAGAATGGTTGTTTTCCTTATTGGAGTTTTTCTAGCTTTCATCTTGCTGTTTCTTGGGCGTTGGGATCTCCAAACTGTTGAAAGAGTGTCGCCTTGAACTCTTCGTATGTGACCCATTCCCTCTGTTTCCTTCCATGTTGGAAAGACATGATCCATTGTCCTACAAGTCCCCTGAGTAGAGATTCCGCCTATGGGATCCTGATCTCGTCATGGTGATCTCTATATCCCTTGACAGCAAAATATCCTTCACATTGCGCTTAGGATATTCGTAGCTTGTCTTCAGCTCCTTCGTATGTGTCAAACTCTTTTGCTTTCGGTCTTTGGACATTTCCTTGACCTGTATTTCGTGTGGCTGCACGAAATGCCTGAAACTGATTTTCAGTCATTCCAAGTATGCTGGTTCCTGGTGCCGGAGCGGCTGGGGCTGGTGGCACAGGTATTGCAGATCCCAATATTCTCTCGGGTCGTGGAGTTCCTGCAGGAGAGCTATCGACTGGTGATCCTTTCTCTGGGGTTACTGGGCTTGCTACTCTCAAGGGTTCTGCTGAGATGTGATCTAAGGCGTCCCTGAATCCTCCTAAGTTAAGGTTTTAATCGTCGATATCGATATCTCCTTCCCTGTCTGAATTGAAGGATTCCGTCTTGAATCGTTTGGCATTACACTTAGGTGACGCTTTATAATATAACGATCCCTCTCTGGATTGTTAGTTCTTGGCGACGGGGAACGATACTTCTCTTTCTGTCTGCTTCTTTCTTTGTCTCACAATAGCTCTAGGCCTCTGCCTATGTTACCAATAGTACAAGACCTTTGTCTTCTATCGGTAAGGCCTATCGTAAGCTTTCTCTAACTCATCTTCGTGAAGGACTTTTCTTGGCATAACAATAATGATGCAATAAAGATAAAGATCGTAAAGATGTTTTATATTCGTTAAAGTAATAAGTAGGAAAAGTGCTTAGAATTCAATCTAATTTTATTTAAACTCGTACCGCTAACACTGGTATACGACTAGCCCACGCCGGTACAGGGATACCACTAACCGGTATACCACTAATCCTAAGCTAGCTAAGTCTACGGCCCCGTACCTGCCATCCTCGAGTCATGCCCGCATGAGAACTAATTACAAGACCATCAAACAACCCAGTGCCTTCTCCGGTCCAAGTCAGTAGCCCCTCTGGTATGAAGCCAACCAGCACCAAGCATTGCCGAAGCCGAGCAAGAGACCAACCCAACCAGATTCCTCATCCAACAAATATAAAATTACTACCACCCGGTCTGAACACCATCCCGCAAAAACCTCCTCTACAGTAGAAAACCAACAAAACACCCATAAACTAATACTACAGGCGACACAATGGCAGAGAGGAGGTTACCAACCTGTCCACCACTCGCATCGGCATGCCCGGCCATCGACCCTATGAACCCACTTTGCCAAGTGCCTCCGAAGAGCGTAGTGGTGAGGAGGACCTGTACCTGCTGCCTGTCCCCCAAAACAAACATATAAACAAAGGAAATACATAGAGGTGGTGACAGACTGAAATTGTCAGTGGAGCCTATCTCCCACTCGTAGTGCCTTGCCCCTGCTAGCCATGCCCATTGCCAAACCAAAGAAACCAAACAAACCCCACAAAGCCCAGCACACAAGACCCAAACAAGTCCAACTAGGTGGTCGCAACCCACTATCCGCACAGCTGGCCATCAACCATCGGGGTCATCGAGGAGCTTTGCAGCACTTAGCAGCTTCACCCAACAGCCCCATCAGGCCAGAAACACTTAATTAGACATCGCCCAACCTGACGCGTGCCCGACCGGTGCTTGCAGGTCCCTCTCCCCCCCCAATCAGCCCCTCCCAAGCCCCACACATCAGGCCCCACAGAGCCCATCCGGCCCCCTCAGCCCCTCAGACAGATCAACCATCTGACAGCCACAGGACAGCTGTACCTAACCCTATCAGGCAGCCACTGGTCTTGGCCACACCAACAGAGCCACAACCCTCAACTCCTTATAGCCGAGGGGAGCCCACCAGCCAAAGCCGGGAGCCCCAGAGGAGGCAGCACCAATACCCGCAGGTACCAGCACTAGCCACACCATCCAACCCAACCAAACCGAAGTCCAACCGAGCCGGGAAAAAGGTAAGCAGGGCCAGCCAAAGCCAGCCCCAGAGGCTCGGCAACAAGCACGGACCGAACAACGGGCAAGAGGCATCCCCAACCGACGCGACAAGAAGGGAGAGGGTGAGCGAACAGAAGCAGATAAACAGAAGGTAGGCCCGACTTGCAATGAGTGAAGCCGCCAACCACAGACCACAACCGAACCACCCAAACGCACAGACAACGCCAGTGCCTGGCAGCCAATCATCCCATACTACCCCAGGCAGCAACAATAACCACACCAGGGGGTAAGAGTTTTCAGGGTCAAAGCCATCCCCACGAATGCAAGGAGGAGACGCCTGACTGAATCGCCGTAAATGCCGCAAGGACAATAACTCCAAGGGAACAGCGATAAACAACATCGTAGGATTCAGACCGCAGAAACAAAAACGTAACAAAGAGGGGCTGGGCAGGTACTGCCATGCCACCTGAGGAATGATGCAGACAGTACGACGAGTTGATACTTTGGAAGGTCATCAGTCTAACCCAAGGGCGTTTTGTATCGTGAAAACTAAGGACTCCATTAAAACCCAATAAAAGACATGAGCTGGCCCAAAGAACGACACGCATGATCCCACCAAACACAATGTTCAATCCCCTCAATTGAACGTGAAACCTGCGAGTAGATGATAGACAGGAAGCTGTAGACATTTTACTGCAAGGGGCTCGTATGCGACCGTGATGAAGTGCTCAAAGTGCTAGTATCGTGAGATAACCAACCCAATGAAACGAGACGCAAACAAGTTATCCGCCACGCAACACCTAACAGACCTCAACACCAAAGACCTCAAAAACTACTGAGCGAACTCAGATATCTCCCCCAGAATCCAAGGCATTAAGGCCCATCATGATGGTGAAAGGAACGCTCAAGGCGAATCGACGGCAAGGACGAGGAAAGGTACTTAGAACAAAGCGTAAAGAACCTATCTTCCTCAGCCGCCTCGGCCTCCTTATATAGTATTCTTCCCACTCGTAGTCATGTGACCTAAAGTGGTCACATGTGCAAAACCAAATCATAACCAACTAGTCATGTGACCAAAGTGATCACATGCTCAAAACCCATGACCTCATAGCAAGATCATGTACAAAAACTCATAAACCAATCATAATGCAATAAACAAGTCATATGACTCGACTGAGTCATATGCACGAAACCCATGACCTCATTATGAGGTCATGTGTGAAACATAAATCATATGCGCAAAGCTTACCCGCAAGGCACACTCACAAGGCATATTCACCAGGCGCACGTCCCATAACTCATACTTGAGCCATGTGCGAAAGCATTACAAATCCCACACATAACAAATCATATAATCCGAATGGGTCATATGCGTAAAACAATAACATACCTGTGACTCATAACCATGTGTCATGTGAAAACCTTTTCCATGCCAAGCCACATCCGTGACAGATACATACGTTGCATCATAAATAGATAAGGTCTGTGAAAACTCAGATATAGAATATAAATATCGAAGTGCTTTCATAGCTTTAGACATCATCACGTAATTGGGAAGAGACCTTTACAATATAATATTATTCTTGCGATTCTATCTTACATTACCCAATTTACTTCGCTCTTAGTAGTCATAAATAAAACGAGTGAATTTGTACCTTCCTAGACAATCTCCCTCTACAGATGTGAGTCTTGGTTAGTTCAGACAATTCTGAAGTCTATCAGATTCTCTCCACCTAACAGTATATTGTTATATCTCCTTATTACCAAGGCTCTCTTCTTCTTTTTGAAAGGACTACCTCCTGTTATAAAGGGTTTCTCCTATTTGACCTTTGGTTGATTTTTATCCGTAGGTTTTTTGTCTGTGAATGTTTTTGAACGTTTTAATATCTGCCAGTCTAGCTAATCACATTCCTGCTGTTTATCCTCATCGCTTCCTACTTCCTAGACTGCCTTTTTCCATTCTCCATCTGTATCGCATTGATTCAGAGAAAGTTGCCATCTGATCTTTGAGGGTAACTTTCTATCGTATACCGTAAGCCAGGCTGGTCATGTTAGTCAAGTATGGAGATTCAGATTATGCATTTTTCTCATAAATGTCTGAATGTTATTTTTGTACTCAACTAATTCCATATCCTGTATGGCTTTAAGTCCTTCTTCAAGGAGGGCAGACCAACTGGTAAATTCATGTTCAAAGTGAGTCTATGAACACAGTTCCAGGTTTTGTTCCTCTCCAGAGAGGCCATCAATTACACACCAATACTATACTGCTATTGGACTGACCTGATCTCCTTTTGCTCTCTCCACGACGTAGATAATACATTCACAATCATCATCTCAGATCCTGGGATTTCGTTTGAAATAATCGATACATTAGGTTAACCAAAAGTAGATGTGTTGACTGGTCTTTGCTTCAAAAAATGGGGGCAGGTCTGCTGGTCACTTAACAGTTTGTGCCAATACTTCTGCAAGCACATCAGCTGTTCTACCTTGTTCTTAGATTAACTTCTGTTTAAATCTAGATCGTCCTCTTCTATGCTTTTTGCTATTTCTATCGTTATCCCCATTATCACTCCCATCATCCAGGGTGCCACTCAGTATTGTCGCAGTTGGGGGTTCTCCTTCTCTCTGCTTTCTCTTATTTTGGGTAGGGATTTCCTCAGGTTCCTCCTTTTCTACAACATCTTCCCATTCATCTGGGACTGTCTTCAACATAGTATGCTGACCGCTTGGTTGTCCACTATCTAGTGCTTTATGTTTGTCGAGCACTAGGTATAAGGTATCGGATATATCGGCCTGATCCCTTTGAATGGTACAGGTGAAGTCCCGATAGCGATCTGTCTCCCTTTCTTGCTGGTAGGCCAGATTTGATATCAAGTTTTGTATTGCTTGATTCTGTTGGGTCTGTTGTATTCTAAACTTCTGAAAAGCTCGTTTCAGAGTAAGATCTCATTTGAGAGCATCTCACTGTACTTAGGTAGTTAGCCACTTGTAATGCTCTTATCATGCATCTTGTGCTGCTAATTTTACAGCTATTTCCCTGTTGATTCTTTTTTAGATTTCCTGGACGTTTGCTTCTACCACAATACACTGATATAACATGACAGCTATGTTATTATCATGTATGTCTTGTCCTTCCCACAATCTTTGCTAAACTTCTATTAGCCCTCATGCATTGGCCTGCGAGTCTGCTGATAGAGTTTCGAAGGTAATGTTGGCAGCATTGATAGTGGTTGAAATATCCTACCTTATTTGATCTATGACTATTCCAACCCTAGCAGTAAGTCTTGTGAGGTCTGCTGCATGGGTATTTAGACATGGTATAGAGGGTCCTGAAATAGGAGAGGGGGTCCTTGAGCATGGTATTGTAATGAAAATGTTGCCTGCTGGTCCTCTGACGGGTTTTCAGAAAGCCAAAAGGAGAGAGGAAAAATAACTAAGAGTTGTGGAGTGGTGATCTCCAGAGATATCCATTGGGTCTCCTGAAGTAATTTGCTTAGGAGGTTGTGACATTTCCGCTGCTCATTTGCGAGCTTTATTTTCTCGTATGCGAGCTACAATGCCAGCATTTCTAGAAGTTTCCATTTGTATAGTATATGCAGTGGGACACTTGTTGTCCTGGCCGTGTCATGCAGTAGGAAAAGGTAGGTAGATAGGCAGAGAACTGGAGCCTGAGATACGGACAGGCAAAGAGATCTACTAGGACTACCAAGTTGACATATACAAACTTCAAAACGGCCCACGAAAGAATTTTCCAGTCAACAATTGACAAAACAAAGTAGGAAGGCAGTTGCCCTCATAGCAGAAAGAAAAATCGCGAGTACAAAGCCTGCTGATGACAAATTCAGGTGTCTAGATCAAGGGCAGATAACTACTCATTCAAGACATCAAGGTCTAAAAGGGTAACTACAGTCTACTGTCCTAGAAAGATCTCCACCGCCTAAGTTCCAAGAGATAACAAGCTCCAGGAACTAGGTGAAAATGAAGAAATAACTTAGGTCATTTTCTTGATACAGGCAATGATAGTTTTCAGGTAGTCTAGAAGAGACATACTTTCTAGGAGTCGAAATCAATGGTAAAAGAGAACATTAAAGCGAAGGAATCAACCTTACAATTATGACCTGAGTGGAAGTATGCGCGTCCTTCTTACCATAAGGTTAAGGAGATCAATAAAGAGCCCTAGGCCAGCCCGCAGAATAGCGCACATTTAGAGACGAGAGTA
>NW_003298766.1:191998-195203 GCF_000151645.1 Tuber melanosporum
TACGCGCAGCTAAAGAAGACACCACCAAGGGTACCAGAGGGAGCGACAGTAGGGCTAAGATGAGGGATTTAGAGGAAAAGCGAAGCACATCTTCGATCTATATGAGAAATCGCTACAAGAGCTCAAAATCTTAACTTTAGTAACTTCTTCTTAGGTGCTATGCTGGTACCAAACGGAACCCAATATAGTAAGGTCATTGTTTACAGTTAAGTGAAGGTAGAGAATAAGTCTGGGAAGGTTATCAAAGAGACAGCTGACAAGCCCTACACACCCAGCTTTTGTTTCCATGATATCTGGACGATGGCAGAGACCACCTAAATTGATGTCACATGTAGTGAAAGTGGAATGAGTGGGAACTCCTCGGCAGGAGATAGAGACCACTAGTAGTGGGCTGCCCAATATACCAAAAGAAAACAAGTTTGTCTGAGGAGACCTAAGGGGTCCAAACTGTGTGGGCGTGGTAACAAACATTCTAGTTGTTATCACAACTCAGATACGCCAAAATGACAGAACATCAATTCCACATCTTAATCAAATAAACGAGCTTTTAGCGCACTAAAACCTACGAGATATAATTTTCCTAATAGACATGCTTATATTCACATTATAAACTCACATTATCAGCATTACGAAATACAAGTACTGTTAGATTCAGGCCCAATATCTTCCTAATCAATAAAGAACTCATCAGGAAAACTAAAAATTTCATTTATAGACAGACCAAATCCTGTCAATATTCAAGACTTTGATGAAGTACCAGCTCCCTTGGGAGGAAAATTCTACACATGTCCTATTTGTCTTGATATTGGACGAAACAAATACATGTCCAAAGTTGAGTGCGAAATTGCACCAGCAGGATATTATAGGATGATAATCCCATTTGGGTAGTAGCATTCAGAACACCCCTTATCCAATATTGGAGAATATACAAAGTAGAAATTCAGAGATCCCAAATGTAAATCTTGTGTGAAGAAAGAAGATAAAGGAATCACAGATATGTTTGAATACGACGAGACAGTTGCTTGAGATGAAAATGCGATCCAAGTAGCCAGAATTGGAACTATAGAAGATCCTAACTAGATCAACTTTGATTCTCTCCTAAAGCACTACTGGAAATTCAAAAGGCTATTTCTCCGACAAATGGCAGCAAAACTGGCATCTAGGAAAACCTTTGATTATGAAATCAAATTAGTCGAAGAAGCGAAACTCTCTTGAGGACACATTTATCATCTGTCCGACAAACAACTTACAATTACTCATCATAAGTGTTTGTAATTTGAAACGTGTTTAATTAGCGATTGTGTCACACTATACCATGTTGGTGTACCTGAGTAGGTTGTAAACAGGCACAAGTATGAACAAGTGAAGCAATCAATCAAACGATCTCAATAATAGAGATAGAAATAATACTAGCTAGTACTTTGTATATCCTCCCCTTGCCCCCGAAACTGCAGCTACCATATCAGGCATTGATTTCGACAACTTTTAAAAAAACTCCTCAGGAATTGTCTCCCAAACTATTGGTAATACTTGTACAAGCTTCTTCTTTCCAGCTTCTTTTCCTCCTAGGATATGTTCAATGCTTGGATACTGTTGGTGTAATTGCTTTTTGAACTCAACCCTTGCATACTCAATAGGATGCAAATCATGAGAATATGGAGTATGCTCCTCAACCTCAATACAATTTCTCTCAAGCCAATCCATCACACTATATGCCTTGTAAACAGGAGCATTATCTTGCTGAAAAAGAATATCGTCAAGTTGAATACCCAAGGAAATCATTTAATGAGTAACAGGAAAAAAATGTTTCCTTGAAAGTCTAACTTACCTGGTTTTATTGATATTTTGAGTAATGAGAATCAAAAGACCTTTACTATTACTCCAAAAGTATCCCAAAACTATGAGTAAGATTCTTTTGTCTCTCTCTTTTGGATGAATACACTCAGCTAGCCACATCTCTCCAGGCTTTTTAAAAACTCATTATTACCTTAGATTTTTGGATTTTTTTTTCACACTACACTTATTACTTCAAATAACTCTTTTATAATTTTCCACTGTCCAATCCTTATAAGTAGTTGCCCACTGCCATCTCTTGGAAACATGCTCAGACTTGAGTCTGGATCTTTATTTGGCTAGCCATTTTATAATGTTGGCTTCTCTGAGTATCCTATCTACTATAGATATGTGAGTTAGGTAACTGAGACTATATCTTATCACTATGGTAGTACAGGTACTTAGTATAGTACAAGACTCCGGGTTCCTTTTTTTTTTGTCAACTGTAGAAAGTGAGATGCTGGGCATGTATCTATCCTGGAAGTCTAATCTTACCATTTTTCAATTTGACTTGGGTGCATGAATAATAGTCTGATGCTGATTGTGATTATGCAGGGTAGGGTGACTGGGGTGAGGAATGTTATCCAGAGATTGGCATTCACATACTCAGACAAGAAAGCTTTTAATTATTGTCTAAGGCCTGGTAATTAATTTTACTACTAAGGTAATAGTGCAAAGGTAGTATAAAAATGCAATAATCATGCTGTTTTCAATGTTGGCCATTTCTCGTCAGGTAGTTTTTGAAGAAGGCTTGTTTTTTTGAGTAGACTTGTATTCAGATAGGTTAACCATAGTTGAAGTATGAGATAGTACGGTAGTAAGCGGAGTAGAAGTGTCGAATTGAATAGGTACTCGTGATTACCAGTCACAATCTGGCATTTAGGTGTGGCTGCTGACTAAGCTTTTACAAATACCTTTGATGAGTGACTGTAAGTTGTTACAGGAATACCTTGACGATATGTTACAACAAGGAAAGATCATGAGAAGTCAATTACCTTTTAGTGCTCCAATCCTCTTTACACTAAAAGCAGATAGATAACTACAACTGGTAGTAGACTACTGAAATCTAAACAAGGTAACTATACTAAATAAGTATCCACTATCACTGATGTCGGAATTACGTGATGGCATAACAGGAGCTAGCATCTTTTCCAAAATTGATTTGAAGGATAATTACAATCTTATCCGAATCAAGGAAGGAGATGAATGGAAAATGGTCTTCCAATCTCATTATGGACATTACGAATATAAAACAATACTTTTCAGAGTAGCCAACACTCCAGCTATATTTCAGGACTTGATGAATGAGGTCCTTTGGGAATTTCTGGACCAGGGAGTCATATGTTATTTGGACAACATTCTTATCTATTCT
>NW_003298766.1:195347-216243 GCF_000151645.1 Tuber melanosporum
TTCTTAGGCTATATGATAGCCATCAATCAGGTATCTATGAGTATTCACAAGGTGAATTCAGTGTTAAATTGGAAATCCCCTACATCAGTTAAAGAGGTTCAAATATTCCAAGGATTCATGAACTTCTACTGGCATTTTATAGAATACTTTTCAAAGATTTGTGCTCCAATTACAGAAACATTGAAAGAGGATCCCAAGAGGTTCCTGTAGGTCCCAGAACAAGAAAAGGCCTTTCAGGAGCTAAAGAGAAGGTTTACTTTAGCCACAATTTTAGACTACTTCTTCCGAGAAAGAGAAACAGTGGTGGAAACGGATGCTAGCAATTTCGCTTCTAGGTACATCCTCTCCCAATTCATGGAGAAAAGGCTACATCCTGTAGCTTTTCACTCCCGAAAACTAAATTCTACAGAGCAGAATTATGAGATCTATAACAAACTATTGGCAATATTGGAAGCATTCAAAGAGTTACACCAATACCTGGTTGGAACTGAAAAACCAATAACTGTATACACCAATTACCAAACCCTGCAATATTTCTTCACCACGAAGGTCTAAAGTGGGTGCCAAATCCATTGAACGCAGATGTTAGTAGTTTACAACTCTAAAATTGTTTACAGCTCAGGTACAAGAGGAGGCAAACTCGTAACAAGACTCCACGGAGTACTATTAGAGTTAACCAAACCAATACCCATACTGGTATCAAGAGACTACCGTGGTAGGAATGGTGATAGACTATAGTCTACCAGCTAGAGGTACTGTTGGTTAGGTACCTCGGTTGGGCAGGCTATACTATACGAAGAAGTATACAGGTACCAGTAGGGAGCGGTAGTTACCCTACTCAGTAGGGTAATCTAAGTAGTTAATTTGGAAGTTACCCAGAATTACTCGACAGTGAGTCCGGGTAGAGTTACCCTACCTTTAGACTAAAGTTACCCTGCCTTGCGCTATGGGTTACCCTATTATGGAGCCAAGTTACCCTACCTTGAAAGTAACTTGTTACGCAGGACTTCAGGGAAAATTACTAGATTATTTATCACACAAAACTCCATAGTGTGTTGGAATCTCAGGTTGTGCGGATCACTCCCGCACAATCAGTTGAGCTCCAAACAAGCTGTAACTTGGAGGTGTGGTGGCGAACACCCTCCTCCGGCCCTGTTATAAGTTCCTGGTATCATGGGCTACAGCCTGGAGAGTTGCTATAAGCCTAGTAAATATCTTCAGGTGGAGATGCTCCTGTAACACTGTATACGTTCCCGCCATCAGTCTGACCGGAAGCTGTCCGCAGGATATATGTGGGGGTAGAGGTGAACCTAGAGAATGCTCTCCAGGTGGTTTTGTGTAAAACAAACCAGAGCTGATGGAGGAATACTACTTTGAAGTCTATGGTAGTATGTGAGGTTACCAAAGACTAGTAGGTGAGGTAACTGAAGTCTGTTGCCCCAAAAGTGTAATAGTATTGGAGAATTATTAGGGACTCTGAAACACTAGTCTAAGGTCACGATAAGACCTGTTTCTAGGAGGGTTGACTGTAGGTAGTGCCTATTGGTAGTCAATATCTGAAGGGGTCAATCGGGTGAGCTATGTGGCCATCATCTGGAATAATATAAAATAGAGTAGAACTGGATAGATGTTCAGAGGCTGTGAATGCTGGTAGAAGACTAAGTGTATATGAGTAGAGAGTTCCATAGTTGGTATCACATCTACTCGGGTATGACAGCTCGCCACTGACATGTCCACGATATGAAAAGCTTTTACTCCTGCGATTGCATTGTAGATGCATCAGCTAAATACTTCTAAGTGGTAGATATTAGAAAACCACGAGAGTAGTCTAGTTCGCTACAGGAGATCTTTGGTCCAACCCGTGGAGGTTAGCTAGGTAGTCCAAGGTAGTTGGGTACTCGCAAATACAGAGTAGTGATAGGGAGCAACTAGCAGTGTATGAAGTCTACTTAAGTATATGCGAGATATCCTCTACTCTGGCAATCAACTACCTCTCGAGATTAGGACTTAACTGAGTAAAAGCTGTAGCTTAACGATATTAAGTTTTACCATTTTGTTTTTTCAAAACCTCTAGTGTTGAGACTTTTGACATTTATTATATTTGTTCACTTTGTGGAAGAATTCATTTCAGTGCAGTCGCAACCTTGGGATCTATCTTCCCCGAGGGAGCCCCCGTTACAAAACTTAATACACTCAGTTGATGGCCAGAGTACTGTTCTGAGAAGGGAGTTGCACATTACAAACAAGTGATATTAAAATCCGAACATTTCCAAGTCAGTTCAGTAATGAGAACTGTAGAAGAAAAAATTCAAATATATCTAATAACAAGCAGCACAGCAGATGATATAAGCACAGGTGATATACAGGAAACAGCAAATTGGAATGACTCGGATTCCGTGATTTGAGTAAACCAGTTAGACACAAGAGCAAAATGACTAATCAATGGCTCAAGGATGGCAGCAGGCCATGACCTTTATGCTATACTGGAAGATATTATCTCAGCACGGAGACAGTTAATTGTCAGAACCAGTATCTCAATCAGGCTACCAGTCTGAACTTATAGGAGGATTGCCCCAAGAAGCAGATTAGCAGTCAAAAGTGGTATCTCTACCAGTGCTGGTGTAATCGATGCAGATTATACCAGAGAACTCAAAGTATTGCTGTTCAACTATCGAGACACAGATTGTCACATCAAGGCCGGTGATCAAATTGCCAAGTTGGTGGTAGAAAAAAATTAACACTACAAATATGATGGAAATAGACAATCTAGAAGATACTGAAAAAGGTACATTGGGATTCAAAAGCACAGACATCGCAATAAGGACTATTTCTGTGAGGGAATTAGAACCTGTAGTCAGTCAGTTACATACATCAATAGACCAAAATACACACTGGTATGATGCACCCAAAATATCTGAGCAAATCCTCATGACTAGCACTATATCAACCTATAAGGAATTTAACAAATTCAATCCGGAATTCTTAGAGCAAATCCAAAAAGTCATCCTGAGAGACAGAAAAGGGCTTAGAAGAAAAAATGAGTTGGAGAAACTATAAGACAATGGCAAACCTTTCCCGAAAGGCTGAACCTTATCTGACAAGTTACTTTACTATAAGCAAAGACTCTTTAGACCAAAAAACAAGGATCTTTATACAATAATAGCTGAAGGGTATCACGATGCTAAAATAGCAGGACAATTCAGACAAGAAGAAACTCTTGAGATAATT
Source organism: Tuber melanosporum (assembly GCF_000151645.1). Taxonomy (NCBI): domain Eukaryota; kingdom Fungi; phylum Ascomycota; class Pezizomycetes; order Pezizales; family Tuberaceae; genus Tuber; species Tuber melanosporum. The sequence goes on from NW_003298766.1 coordinate 198,576, forward strand.
ATTGGGGATTTCTATTGGAAAGGCTGGCAGATTGAGTAAATGATTATATACGGTCATGTGATGATTGTCAATACAACAAATCCCCACTACACACAAAATATAGTCTACTATAACCACTGTCAATTCCCTATACAGCATGGGCATCAATTTCTGTTGACTTTATTATTCAGTTACCCTAAAGTCAAGATTGTACCCAAATTATAGTAGTAGTTGACCAGTTTACAAAAATGGTCTACTTCATTAGATTAGAAGAGACAGCCACTGCAAAGGACATAGCTACAACCTTTATAAAGGAGATATGGAAGCTACATAGCTTACCAACAGAAATTGTCTCAAATATAGACTCAAAGTTTGCTGGAAATTTTTGGAAATCCTTATGCAAAATGTTAAGTATAACAAGGAGGATGTCTACAGCGTACTACCTACAAACGGATGGACAAACTGAGCAAACCAACCAAGTGCTGGAACATTACTTGCTAGATTTCATCAACTATGATTAGGATGACTGGTACTAATTGCTACACCTAGCAGAATATACCTACAATAACTTGGCAACCAATGCACATGGAATGACCCCCTTCTACGCAAACTATGGATTTCATCCATAAATGGAATAGATGAAGAAATGTGAGGCGCAAAATCCAGGAGCTACACCTTATGTAAACTGAATAAAGACAATCTATGAGCAAGCAAGGCAATCACTCCAACACACATGAGAGGCTATGATGAAATACTATGATAGAAAGGCCAAGCAAGAACCTGATTTCAAAATCAGTGATAAAGTAATATTAAATACAAAAATATTCGTACGCATTGGAAGTCAAAGAAACTTAGTCCAAAATTATCGGGGCCATTTGTGATCTTGGAGAAAGGAGTAAATCGTACCTGTAAACTTAACATTTCGAATCAATAAAACATATATCCAGTGTTCTATATATCTCTATTAGAACTTTACAGAGAGTCAGTACTCATGGACTGACAACAACCTTCCAAAGAATGTGAGGATATTGAGAGTGACTTACAAATGGGAAATAGAGAAAATTGTAAGAAGCGAAAAACACTCTTACCGAAAGAGAGTAAGTGGTTGCTACCAGGAGGTACATGAACTATGGTACTTTATTAAATAGCAATGTTGTTCTGAAGATGAGAACATCTAGGAACCTGCCACAAGCATGGATAATGCAAGGGAAATGGTTGAAGAGTTCCACTGTGATAATCTAGAAATGCCACTACAGGCAGAGGAAAAATAATAAAGAAAAAGCTTTTCCTACTATGACTAAGCAAATGCGGAACATTTTTTACTCTGCTCTCATTAGGTCCTAAAGGAGCTAATGTTCCAGGGTTAATGATTTAATATTTTAACTTTAATTTTTAATTTGTAATTTGTATTATATATACCCAAAAGGTATTTGGGACAAAGCATTAAGAGGAGCAAGCTCATGTTAGGAATGCAAGAATCCAATACCTAGGAATTACAGTAAGTAGGATAATCTCACCTGGAATTGGAATCTCTGGTCTTCAACACCTCCCTCTGGCCCCCTTATGAGGCCTGCACATTATTATACATATTAATCTCAGTTGCATCCTGTAACTATAATACTAAAGAATTGAAGGTGTCAGAATAAAACCATATACATTACTGATCTCTATCCAACCAGATCCTGTTCATAGAATATATGGGAGGGGACTATCAGCTAGGTCTGGAAAGTAAAATGGAGTAAATCAGTCAACTATTCAGAGCGTTACTAGGCTTCAAGGATGGAACATCTTTGGCATAAGCTGTAGGTAACTGGACGTTTTTGCATGAAAAGATGGTATTGAATGGTAAAGAATCTCAACAAGAGGCCAATACGTTCGCATCCACCCTACAATAATCAGAAGAGTCTAGAACTCTGAGGAACAATACTGTAACCGGTATGGGTACTTGGTTATTGGTTTTGTTTTATGTTTTGTTTTAAGTATCGCTTTGATACTTGGTTTGTTTTAAGTATCGCTTTGATACTTGGTTTGTTTTAAGTATCGTTTGATACTTGGTTTGTTTTATGTTTTGTTTTAAGTATCGCTTTGATACTTAAAGAGTTTTACCAAAGTGTATCGATTGATACCTTTGATTAGTTTCGTTCATGCTAGACATGAACAGATTTGTGTATTTAAAGACCGCCTGTTTCTACGATGGAAAAGGCAGACTTCGACAGACAGTATTTCAATATACTTGGTTGAACGGTTACTTCATTGTTCCCCAGTACACCCTCAAAGCCTCCTTTAGTTCTCAGCTCTCGCCTCCTCTCTGGAAGAGCAGGCCACCTGCCAACTATCGTATCTATTACCGACAACGTGATTAGCACCTTGCAAACACGTTACAAATACCATAGAACTGAATGGACTTTACGGAGTATTACAACTAGGTTTTGAAACACGTTGTAGCTACAATATTGACCCCCAATTGGGGCCACCTCAGTTCAACTTAAGAACTAGGCCACAAGTCTAAAGACTCTAATAATCAGATAACTACTATTAGCAACAGTATGGTTCCGAGTTAGTTATATTGTAATTACCAAAGAGGGTGTGGTGATTTTTAGTGTCTCCCAGTATTCGCACCTTTTAAGAATACCTGACATTGCAAGTTATAATCAGAGAGGTACATAGTTGTATAATAAATAGATGTAGTCTGCAAACACTCAGATGTGGAATATAAATATCGAAGTACCTCCCAAGCTTTAGACATCATCAAGCAATGGAGAAGAGACCTTAACAATATAATATTATTCTTACAATTCTACATTACTTTACCAAATTTACTTTACTCTTAGTAGTCATAAATGAAACAAATAAATTCGAGCCTTTCGAGATATTCTCCATCTACAGAAATGAATCTTTATTAGTCCAGACAATTCTAAAGTCTATCAGATTGTCTCCGCCTAACACCCTATAAGGGGGACCGGAGGGGGATGTTGGAGAGCAGGAATTCCAATTTCGGGTGAGGTTACCCTACTTAGAGCAACTCCTAAGTATTGGATCCTGGTATTCCTAATATTACTGGAAGCCTATTGGTGAGGTACCCAAAGTCTGTTGCCCCAAAAGTATTATAGTATTAGAAAATCATTAAAGGACTCTAAGAACCTAGTCTGAGGTCACAATGAGACCTACTTCTAGGAGGGTTGACTGTGGATAGTGTCTATTGGTAGTCAACCTCCACAGGTGTCTATCGGGGAAGCTATGTGGCTATCATCTAGAATAACATGGAATAAATTAGAACCTGATATATGTTCCGAGTCTGCCAATCCTGGTAGAAGACTATGTGAATATGGATAGAGAGTTCCATTGTTCATATTACATCCACTGCGGCATGATAGAATACCACTGACATGTCTATGATAAGAAGAGTTTTTACTCCTTCAGTTGCATTGTCAATAAAGTGGCTAAAACACCTCTGTCGGGTGGATGTTAGCAAGCCACGGAGTAGTCAACTTTGCTATAGAGAATGTCTGGTCCAATCCGTAAAGGTTAGCTAAATAGCACAAAGAGGTTGTAAGCTCACAAACATATAGTAGTAATGGTGAGCAACTGGCAGTATATGAAATCTACTTAAGTATGTACAAGTTCTGCTCTACTCTGGCAATCAACTACCTTTTAATATCAGGACTTAATTGAGTAAAGCTGTGGCTTAACAATACTAAGTTTTACTATTTTGTTTCTTCAAAATCTACTGCTAAGACTTTCAGATTTTATTACATTTATTTGCAGAAGAATTCATCTCAGTGCAGTTACAACCTCGGCATCTATCTTCCCAAAGTGAGCCCCCATTATACATCAATAGGCACTAACCAAAGTAAACCCTCCTTGAAGTAGGTCTTATTGTAACCTCAGACTAGTATCTTAGAGTCCTTAACGATTCTCTAATACCATTACATTTTTATGGCAAGTGACTTTGGTTACCTTACCTATAGGCCTCCAGTAATCTCACATACTACTACTAACTTCAAAGTTGTTTTACTCTGTCAGTTCTGGTCCGTTTTGAATGAAACCACCTGGAGGCCATTCTTTATGCTCTCCTCCTTCCCCGCATATATCCTAGAGACTACATATGATTGACCGGACACTGTGAGCGTATGCGGTGTTACAGGAGCATCTTTACCTGTAGACTTTCACTAGACTTACAGCAACTCTCCAGGCTATAGCCTATAATGCTAGAGACTTATAATGGGACTAGAGGGGGATGTTAGCCACCACACCTTTATGTTAGAGCTTATTTGAAGCTCTACTGGTTGTGCAGGAGTGATCCGCACAATCTGAGATTCAAACACCCTCTGTAGTTTTATATGACAAACAATCTAGTAACTTCCCCTGAAGTCCTGCATAACAAGTTACTTCCAAGGTAGGGTAACTTGGCTCCATAGCTGTGTAACTCTAGTCTGAAGGTAAAATATCTCTACCTGGATTCACCATCCAGCAATTCAGGGTTATTCCCAAATTAACTACATGGGTTACCCTACCCAGTAGGGTAACCACCACTCCTTACTAGTATTTATGTATGATACTTCTTAGTATGGCATAGCATGTCCAACTGAGGTACCTAACTAACAGTACCTCTACTTGGTAGACTCTGGTCTACCAATATTCCTACTAAGGCAGTCTCTTAACACCAGTATGGGTATAAGTTTGACTAACTGTAATAGTACTCCATGGAGTCTCATTACAGTTGTAGGACAATGATGTGCAAGTTTTGGAGGATTAGCTACCATATCCACAAGATCTCAATCCTATTGAACCTTTTTGGGTACACCTCAAGAAGCTTTACCATAAACATTATACTCACTTAGTTGAAGATACCAGCTCAGCAGATAAGGTAAAGCCACTCATAGAGGAAGCCCTTATTCATTGTTGGGAGCTGATACTAGACTATTTGTTTAAAGAATTGGTAGAAGGTATTCCTGGATGGATTAATGCAGTTATCAAGGCAAAAGAGTGGTATACTAAATTTTGAATTGATATTTTGTATTTATCTCTTCTATTCTATCTATTATAAACAAAATTCTACCTCTATAGGTATATTTGATATTACATGGGGAGTTGATGTGGTGGGTTGTGGGCGGGCGAGCGCTGTTGTCATGCACGGCAACGATCAATTTTGTCACCACACTGTATATATGCCGCATTGTTGTTTATCAATGGGGATCATTGGATATAAAATGACACCCTGTTTAAAGTTGACTTCGGTTTTCAATATCTGCGATCGGGCCAGGCCTAGCTGGATGAGCCCTAGAAAACGGACCGCAGCCGACAGTCCGGCCATGCCTATATGATACTATCGCAGAAAAAGCCCGGGCGGGACTAGCCGCATGCTAACACTCGGCTTTATCTTAGCGCTCTGTTCTTTTGTAAATCTCTTGCTGTCGTTAACTAGTTGAATATGGTGTTTAGCTTGTTTCGAGGACCTATTTTGAGCCCATTTGCGCTACGAGTAGAGGGGTTGTAGAGCGAGCATATATCTATCTCTTTCCTCAAACTATTCCTGTTTATCAGCGGACTCTCCTTTAGGAGAGAAAAACAATTATCAAACCACGTTCACAAACTTCCATGTTCTCGCATCACCACAGGATATTCTCAGGGCAGGCTAGCCCGTCTAGTCCGTCCATCTTCTATAACGAGACTACCAAGTCCACGTCCTCTTCTCCGGACGATCTGGCTTGACACGGACGGTCTCTAGTCCCCCTTGTCCAGTTTGGCGCGTTGCGGTGCCCCCGTACCGTAGGTGTGTGTCGAGGTTCAATTCGCCCCCGTTAGTATGATACTAGTCTTTTTGTATCCTTCGGTTTAACCCTTGGGAGGAAATTCAACTATCGGTACTGTACTCAATGTCGACTACGCTTGGCGTGGTACAGTACAGTACGGTAGGCTTACACTATTGGTGGTTTTTGTTACCAGCTTCGTGTCTTAAGGCCGCGGCTCATACCTTACAAGTATTATATTATACCAACATTAAGAATGTGTTCCTTGGTGAATCATTATTCTGTGCTAAAACTTAGGTCTGATTTTTCCGGCACCCGGTCCCACAGTATGTGAACTCATCGTCCGGATACCCGGGTAGATGATGCTCACCAAAGGCACTCGGATATCATGTCTCACCATTCACATTGAATCTTTATTCACATTGAATCTTTCCTCATAAGGCAAGCAAAAAAACAAAATGTTGGTTGAAAAAAAGGGTTAACCAAAGCCCCAATATTATGCCGACAATCGGATGCTCTCCTCGAAGAGAAAGTAGCTCGCCAAAAAGCCACCCAACTCTAAGTATCCAAAAACGCTACAATACAATAGGGCCTAAAAAAAAACCAAACGCCAGAAACCAGAGACCGAGATATACTACAGCAAGCAGGAGAGAAAAGGCTGAAGGGGTTCAACCCTTTAACCCAACTCGCTAATAAGATCCCAATCCCCAATCACCGACTCCCCATCATCCAGCACCGACCAGTCATCACCGGCCTCACTCCTAGCGCCAACCTCCTCCCCAACACAGGAAGCGACTTCAACCTCCTCTACCTCCTGATCATATAGTATCCCCAGCCGATACAACTCCTACCACCACCCCTCATCATTAGCCATCTCCCTCTGCCTCTCCCTCTTATTCTCCTGCGTAGGCGAAGGGAACTACTCACAGCGTCGCTAGCCGCCAAACCTCCCTCGCTCCATTCCCACTGGACATCACGATCGACCTGATCGTAAAGGTACCTCGCCTCGCAACGCACGCGGTCGAGCGAGTTCCGAGCCCATTTACCATTCCCCCTGGGTCCGCGCCTGAAGTCGGCTCTGTAAGGCATTTTTGGCGAGTTCGCAGTTTTCTTCGTGCGTGCTTGTAGTAGTTATGTTGGGGGATTTGCGAAGGAAGAAGGCAAATATATACCCAGGGTGTTGCTGGTATATTGTGCGGTTTATCTAGCAATGGTAGCCGTGAAGAGCTCTGGTAGAAGGTGTTGGTAAATAGCAGCAGTGCTGACGCCTGGATTATATACAATTTTCCCCCAAAAGTTTGACTCATTAACTTATGACTCTGCCTGAGCTGGATCATCTTGGCCTTAGGGTCCCCGGAGAAGGCTAGGAGCATACCGGTAATACTTGTACTCGAAAACAGGGATTCGCAAAATGTATAGAAAAATGGGAAAAAGGAAAACAATAGCGGCGTTTACGAGTGTTCATACAAATTCACCACCCTCTCGCCCCCTACTAGCAACAGCACTCGCACACTAGCACCGAGTGATCCTAACGGCGTCGCAACCAGTCAGAAATAACTTCAGCCACCACTGGACTCAACCATACAGTACGGTACCCGAGTACCATAGGCTATCAAGGTTTTGCCGCCATGGGCTATGTTGATTAGCTTGGGTTACAAGCCGCGATTAGATATGGAGGTGAGTGACTCATGGCGCTTTGGTGGGTTTTGATTGAGTGCTGCTGGTATACTTATCATCAGGCAGTACCACAACTGAGTGATTTTGGTGAGTCAAAAGAGATGAGGTTTCTCTATGATACGATTCCCATATTTATTAGTTCTCTGCCAGTGCAATGTACCGTACCAGTACTCGAGTATCATACTAGTAGCTACAACATTGGTGACTAAATTTCGGTGGTGAACCTTGTCATGAATTTATATGTCCAGTTCGTCAGGCTTCCTCGAGAATATCGTACGAGTAGTCGGTCACCAAAGCCCCGGCCCTACCGGTATATGAAAACCCGATTGAAACAGTCCCCCCCATTCTACAGGATTCCACCACAATAATTATCATACTATGATATCACAAGTCAAGTTACTCCACAATGATACAATACTCCACAAACAAACCGTCCCCGAGAAAATTAAAATACATTACTATCGCCCAAATGACTATTATATGGTATCACGGTTCCGAAAAACACTTCATCCTGCCCATCGCACCCTACCCACACACATCAATACCGGTATCCACTGCAGCGACATAGCGTACCCTCCAAAACTTAATCCCGCTCGCCAGCAGGATCTATTCTAGGAGCAGTGGTCAGATTCTCGTTCTTCCCGTTGTCGAGAACGAGAATGTCGTCTTCGATTCTGACACCGCCTACTGCCCAGTACTCTTCAAGGACCGTCTTGTTAATATACTGGTTGTGGACGGGGTGGTCAAGGAAAGCTTGGATTATGAATCTTGAGAAGTAGCTATGGATTGTTAGCCCGGTTGCGTGGGTAAATGGATAAAAGTTGGGAGTTGTTGGGATCATACATTCCAGGTTCGACAGTAATGACCATCCTGGGCTCTAGTATTCTGCGCACCACGGGGCGGTATAGTCCACGTCCTAACATTGGTTTTGGGAGAGAGGCGATGGAACCTAGCTGGCCTACAGCGGGCTTCCAGTCGACATCCGGGGCGCCCTCGACATCATGAGTGTCCAACCCAAGAAAGTGACCAATGCCATGGGGGAAGAAGGCACGGCTAGTTCCACATTGGAAGATTTCTTCTGCCGTGCCATTGTACATAATTCCCAACGACATTAATCCCTTGATGGCAATCCTATGTGCGAGGAGATGTGTATCTCTCCAATCCACGCCGGCAACAGTCTTTTTGATGCATTCCCTCTGCATCTCATCAACAATATTATATATTTCACTGGCTTCTTTAGTCCATTTCCCGGATATCGGGTATGTGCGAGTGACATCGCTCGCATATCCGGCCCATTCTGCACCAGCATCAATCAAAAGCAATTGTTTCTCCCTGAGCGGCGCGTCATTGCGAGTGTAGTGTAGTGTTGCGCAATTCTGCCCAGAGGCAACAATTGGCTCATATGCCTGCGTTCGGGCGAGCTGCGCAATACAAGTCTGGACAAATATTCCTTCCAGCTGAGCTTCCGTTTGAGCTGTTTGCACCGCTTTTAGCACAGCACAATGAGCATTTGCTGAGATGATATTTGCTCGGCGGAGCAAGTTGATTTCGTAATCATCCTTATAAACCCGGCAATCATCAATTGCGGGTTGGAGGTGCTGATCGGAGATAAATCTCCGAGGGATCTGTGGGGGGATCCGTGAAACTTGATGATGAATAGTATAAATTGGAGAGGATTGAAACGTGAAATGGAACTCCATTATCTTATCAGCTATTGAAGTAGAGTAGAGAACTTCGTCCACGTCATACCTAAGGATTCGTCAACTCCTTAGTTGTTGCGGTGTGTGAAAGGGGGGCTCAACAAACTTAAAGATGCAGTCCGTTATTGAGGGCGGAAAACCAGACCAGAGAACTTGATTCGGATCAAAAGGCGGAATATATCTACAAGCTTGCAGTATTAGCACTCCTCCGACCTCTCTCCAAAGCCCATGAGAGAGTCGTACAGAATTAACTTGTCCTGAGCGATTGAATATGTGACGAAACAATCCGGCATATCCACGACTCCCGTGAGGTACAAGAAATATCTCTTTTGACGGAATTTAACCGGCTCGTCCGAGTCCTCAAAAAGCACCTCCGGCATCCCTTCTAGGTAGATAAGACCGCTACGAGTGGGTAGTCGTCGGGCCACATTTCGGGCGTGTTGCTTCGCTGCAAACAGGTTAGAAACACGAGGAAAAACCATTATTCGCTGGGCCCATTGACACCTGGATACTTTTCCATTGAGTCGGCGGCGATATGTATGTTGAGAATGTCAGCCGGTCTGTGATGAATACGGGTCAGAAAAGAATGAAGAGAAGGTAGCAACTCCAAGGGGGACGAACTGTTGGCCTCCAGGTTTGCTAAGAGCAGGTTTCGCTACCATATTTGGGGAATTCTATTGTTGTAAGAGTGATACGGGAATCCTGCAACTGTGAGAGGAAGAGGGAAGTTGCAGACCGTGAGGAGGGAGTTTACACCAGTGCCCGGTTCGGGAATGAGTTTGCGCTATCCCGGCACTGTGCGTACGGCGAAAAGATTGACGTCTTTAGATAGCTATAATACCGGGTACGGCAATCGAGGGCCCTAATTAGAGCTTGAGTGAGGGTTACTCGCGCACCCGTAAAATTATTTTGATAATATTATTAATAATATGATACAAGAGGAAAGCGCAGTAAGTGCCAGGGTAGAGGTTTCTATGGAGTTTGGTGTGCGGGGGAGTTCTATTTACATTAATTTTCTAGGAATCGTGCGAGGGAGCTAGGTCCGTGATGGGAAGACGCGCCACGAGTTAGCTAAGGTAGGAACCCTTATCGTTAGGTATCACAAGTACCCATCGTACCCCTGTTCTAAGACTTTTCATACCGCTCATAACCAGTCGGGAGCCTCAAAGTAGGGTAAGTCTACCCCGTTGCTTGTCGTCACCTTGAACTTGACCACTCATTGCACCCCACCTTTAACAAACATCCACTACAATATCTCAAACAATGGATAGACCACGAGGCGGAGGATTCAGAGGGCGCGGCGGAGGCGGTGGTGGGCGTGGAGGTCGTGGTGGAGCCGGAGGGGGCGGTGGTGGAGGTGGTCAGGCCGGGTACAATAAAGATCAACAAGAGCGGAAACCTCGCGAGGCAATCTTGGATCTGGCAAAATTTATGGATAAGGCAATCACTGTGAAGTTTAATGGTGGTAGGGAAGGTGCTTCTCGCCCTACGCTCTAAATTTTGTGGATACTGACAGTTAATTCTGCTCCAGTTGTGGGAATATTAAAAGGCTACGACCAACTCATGAACCTCGTCCTAGATGATGTGAAGGAAAACCTTAGAGGTTCGTTCCATATAATAATAACTAGCATATACTCAAGTATTGAGCGCTAACCATAATTACCTGATAGATGAGGATGGAAACGAGACAACACGGGAATTGGGTCTGGTCGTTGCGAGGGGTCCGATGTTGACCCTCATCTCGCCAATGGATGGTAGCGAGCAGATCGAGAACCCGTTCATGACGCAGGAAGGGTAACTGGGAAGCATTATCTTGTCTCTCTAAATGGATTGTCTTCTTTTCGAGAGAGCTTAATATCATGGGATTTTCTTGTGATTGGGTTTTGGCGTTAGTTCTTCCATTAATAAAAGGGGGTCACACTGCCTGATACCGGTTTACAGTCGCGAGACAATAGTCTTGGTGAAGCGAGGTTACCCTTTGCCTCTTGAATGGCCCACCCCCCACACAGACTGCCAATTGCGCAATACATCTCCCTTCTAGTAGCGCCGCAAACCACGTAGAGTGGAATTCAGTTTCACCGATGCTCTTGTCTAGTTACTCTTCTCCTCGTTCTCTTATACCTTCGCGAACCCTGAGCTATTGGTGATGTTAGATGATCGTGGTAGGGTTTGCTCTACTTGACCACTGCGGCCGGCAGTCTGGCCGATCATAGTATGATAGAAACCATACAGGATCACTCGATATTCACAGAAATCACATTGTCACGGAAAGTTTTCCCTACAGATTCGAAAGGGCACTCACCCTCTTTGTGATGTTAGATATTATGATATATTGTTAAATCGTGTATCTAGACAAATTCGGACCACTCTCTAGCACAAGCTAATCACTGTTTGCCTCGCTTTCTTAAATTTTATGCTCTTTCAAGCTATTTGTAAAGGGATTGCAGCTAACTAATTGGTAGACACCCGATGCTTCAGGGTAGGAAATAAGAGAATAGAAGGAAAATACAGGAACGCCCCAATATACTACGCCCAAGTCTGTGAATCTCATGTGTGGTGGTAGTATTTCATCCACAAAAAGGTCGTGAGGTCGTATCTAAAGAACATTATCGATTGCAAACATTGTACTAACTATTCGGTCCGTCTAAATAATTTCAATATCCATGCAGGAAGTATACCACTAAAAGTGTTCCCATTAGCAACGAATCCCTTATTGTTCCCCCGGACAGTAAATGGGGTGGGGTGCAGATACATACCTCCTCAACCCTAGGCTTATCTCGGCCAAAATGCCACGAGAAATCCCAAACCCAGTAAACAGTGTAAACATCCCCAACGTTCAGGTCCTCCGGGATCACAAACTCCGATCTACATGGCTTCTCAACCCCCGCTGCTCCCACCCCACGCTGCCCAGATATGGGGGAGCCATTGGGTTGAGTGCACTTTCCATCGTCGTACAGCCTCGCCTGGAGAAGCCTGCCCCTCTTGTTCCCTCCCTGGCCGTCGGCGGTCCAAGCCCTCACCTCCCTCAGCGGGAGTTTCGGGTCGGGGTTGGAGGTGCCGAACCAGTACGTGTAGCCTGAGAAAGCTTTCCCCGAGGGAGGGAGGGATACGTGACCATTTTCGAGGTAGTAACCTGCCACCGTTTGTCCGCGGCTGGCCCTAAGACGGGGAAAACCTGGGTGGTTGGCGCGCACTTGCTGGGTCTCCTTGCAGATCGGCTTGCTATCCCAGTCCGGGCCTTCGATGCGGTAAGTCATGCGGGTGTCGACGCTGGCGTCCTTGCCAACTGGTAGGTAGGTAGGTAGGTAGGTTGTTAGTTTTTGATGTTCTTATTTCATGCTATGGGGGTGGATGGAGGAGGGGAGGAAAGGGCTCACTCCAGCTTCTTATGTAGCCTTTCGTGCCCGGGCCAACTGCCTCTAGGGCCTCGATCTGTAAAACGAATGTTAGCACTCTGAAAAGTTTTATATATATCTTCGGCCGATCCTCTTACCCAAGAGTGGGAAACAGCGTTCCCGGCGTGGAGTAGCAGCAAAGCTGCAGTGGTGATAAAGTAAAAATGCATTATGTTTTAGCAAAAGTGAGATTGGTATAAAGATTGTTTCCTCCAAAAAAGAAAGGATAGTTAAGAGAATGGAAGCGGCTTTCTCGAAAATCTCGCAAGGTGTGTAAGTATCTTAATGTTGATATGAGAGAGCGTGAGTGTGGAAGAAAGAGCTCGAAAATAAAAATATCAAACGGCTCTTTATACAATAATTATGACGATCATAGAACTGGAGGCGATTTACTTGATTGTATACCTTACACACCCACCTACGGAGACCATTCAAGTTGGAAAATAGCCAAGATGGGGAGCCATTCAAGTTGAATAGTGTCGAACGTTAATGGTAGTTCATGCCATGAATCGCCATTGTATTCCGGACGGTAACTACACACCGGCAACACGAGGTTGCCAAAAGTGAGAACAATACTTGCAAACCCCATTCCACTGTGATATACATAGTCTAGTCCCAACCACTAAGACTCACTCAACCCAACTTGAATTTATCCCCCAAAATCGTATGAAACGGACAAAGAAGTGCATTTTTTTTATATAGGGCTGGGGGTGAAAAGTAGGGCTAACGCAAGACAGGCAGGGTTTCTGCTTGACGTCCAGCCATTACATCATGGCCTCTGTTCAAGTCTCATAGTCCCGGATTCTATTTTCAAGGTGAATAGAATCCCCGGTTGTGGTATAATATTGAGGGAGGCTGTGGTCATATGGAGTCACTCGGTGGGGTTACTGTGGTCGGAATATACCGGATTCCACCCAACTTAGAGCGTTGCTGATATGCTCTGGTAGTTCTTTTTTCCTCTAAGATAGAAGATGAGAGCGAGGTAGACTACCTCGGGGTTATTTCCTTGTGTAAGCGTTTTCCAAGTCGGTACCTACACTATACGACCTCGTTTCACTGTTTCATTTTCTGCTTCCGGTACCTGAACTCACCACTCCACCGAGCTACAAGTACTGTACAGTACAGTGCTGTGGGCGCCACCCATAATCTACCAAATTGGGTCGAGGGTGAGGCAACAGCCACTTTTGGTCTACCGTACTCGTAGACCCACCCTAATTTTTCAAGTTCCTAACTGCAATTTCCCTAAAGCTTATCTAGACGGTATCATACTACGATATATGATACCACCAGATTGGGACCAAAGCCGGACACACGGTATTAGAACCCACTACACTACTAACTCTATTGTACTAATTACCGCAAAACCAGCAACTCATTCCGGAAGTATGATATGCCTGTACAGTACCCCCATTTTCCCATCCTCTCTCGCTCACCCACAACCACCTTTACCAATACATCCACGACCCGCGAACCCACCTCTAACTTACCCTTCGGCGAGCTCTGCAATAATAACAAGCAAACCCGAGGTCCCGGCGTCCGGGGGTATATCACGGTAGGGACGTTACCGTCCTATCTATCTATCTAACATTATCGCATAACTCTCTTCGCCTTCGCCAGATAACCACCACACTTGACCGCTAAACATCTGACTTGGTCAGTTCGTAAATACCCTATAGTTTTGAGGAGAGCACGAGTAAGTTTAATGGTAGGTACGGTGGCGCTCCGTTGACACATTGGCGAAAAGAGAGTTGTCGGTGGAATGAGGGAAAGTGGAAGCCCAAGTATAAATAATTTACCGGGAATATGTGGGGCTATACCGGTATGCTACTGTTGTGAAGAGATGGGTATTTTGTACTGTATTTCGCTACTCGAGTAGTCGTCGCCCGTAGATGGGTGTGCGTGTCCTGGAAGATTTTCCAGGGAAGTGCTGGTTGGCCGTGTTTCCGTCGGAAATGAGTCACCAAGGTGGGAGGCGGCGCCGTTAGCTGGTACGGTAGATTATAGTGCCGTACAATAAAGGACAAATTGCTCTGCACTGTATATAAATGAAGGTCGATCTGACTGAGAGTACAGTTTTCCGGATTGTATGGATTACGATTCTGTTGCGCGCTGTATGGCATCACACCGGTACCGTGGCTGGCCCTTTCACCGCACGAAAGAGTACCGGTACTGCACGGACTGGGGGCTGGATTTTGGCATCTGGCTAAGGATGTATATGCCGCACCATCGCTCACAACGAGTTTCATTACATACAGAATCTCTACTAGTGATGTTGATAGAGAAAATGACAAAAGCTGACACGGGCTCGCTGAGAGGGGCGCTCGCTCGGTCACAAATTCCACCCTATTACCAACTCATAAAGCAAAGTTTTCTTTTAATACACCACCAAAATGAAGTAGCAATACCCCAATCCTCGCCCAACGAAAGAAAGTGAGAACTAACAGCTAGGAACCATGAAGGATCTAAGATACGTTGCTAATAACAAATCAAATTTCATCGTCTGGACTTGCTGAGGTCCTGAAAACATGATTCAACTTGTCGTTTCAGCTATCCGATCATGAAATCAGTTACCACACACAAGTGGGGGGGGGGAACGTGAAGGTACTTGCCTCCTTATAGGTGACTACAAAACAATTCATGCTGTCTCTACTGACCAACATGATCTTCTCGTCTACCCCAGCGTCCAGTTTATTCAAACAGGTAAGAACATGGGCCATATCAACGACAGGATTATTGCTCTCGTCGACAGAATGGAACACGTAGTCCCTAAAGAGCTTTAAGTAATATCTGTCACCGGTCTCACTCCATCTTGGATCATGATCGTACTCGGGTCGCTCGTTGATGAAGCCGAATTTACACAAAAGCCGCACTAGCCTACCGTTCTCTAATTCTCGAGAGAGCGCCGACTCTAGTGAATCTTCGTAGTGTAGAGCACTATCGAAATTTTGGAAGGCTTGGTTGGCTATGGATTTGACGTATTCGTCTATATTTTTCGTTGATCCGGTATAAAGGTAGTAAATGCTGTCCCGAAGTTGAATGGAGTAATGACGACCAATGTATTCCATGCTCTTCTGGGGATATTGAATAGCTGAAGGGGTATTAAATGCGATTGAGAGCATGAGACGACCTAACTGGATAAGGTCTTCTTGTTGACACTCCCGAACCGACTCCTGGCTGCGTGTAGTCTCCGGATGGATGACGTCGAAAATCCCACAGCAGTTGAGACGTATCCTATGATAGAATCATTAGGTCCATTTACCCATAAGCATTACTCGTTGATATGTAATTACCTCATTTTATTTGTGAGTAGGATTTTCGACGGTTCAATCACTCGGGCTGCTAATCCTGCACTATGTATGACTCTCAATGCAGAAGCGATCTGGACAATATAGCTCCAGAGAACTTGTTCTGGAACTATTGGGCCTGTGGGTTGATGCTGCCTCGTAGGATTCGGGTATCTTGGGTTAGGTCCAAAGTGAGTCTCAGCCAGTGTTTTCGACAATGGGTGGTAATCATAGACGAAGACGATAGCTGTTATAAAGTAAAGGTTTAGGGCAACTGGCACAAATTTCGGGGCATGATAGAAGAAATGGCAATAAGGATGTGGGAATAGTGCGCAAAAGTGATTTTGTTCAGAGGATAAAATGAGACCTACAGCTATCCCCAAATTTGGTAGTCGTCCAAGCATCGTGTATAGTCACAATATTAGCGCTTAATACCTTTCTCCATCTCTGAACAATTCGGATATCAGCCTCATTTGAGAGCCTGAAGCCTTGTAGTTGGTAGGTTAAATGTTAGCAACCGCCATCCCCATCCCAAATTGATTCCATAACCGCCGGAGAAACCCACCTTCAAGTCTCCGCAGCGCATAGGCGTTCCCATCCTCAGACGAAAATGCTTTATAGGCCCAGCTGGGATACCCAAAAACTTGCGCACTCTTCTGGTTGGAAATGTCAAGTGGAACAAGCTGGTGATATTCCTCGATTGACGGGGGGAGTATTGAAGATATAGCTTAGCAGGCGCGGGAAATCCCATGTCAGCTTTCATTCATAAACACGGATCTCTTCGTTGAGTTAGGGGCTGAGATACCTGGTAGTGTTTGGAGTGTAGCATCGGCCTTTTTCTGGAGCTCTTCTCTTAGGTTATCGGGCAAGAAAAACCCATGAATATTTTTCTGAAACGGCTGCAGCTTCTGAGGGTACGGGGCCAAGGGAGCATATAAATGATAGTTGAGCTTGATAGGACAAAACCAAAAGTTAATATCTCATCTACCCTAGAGTAAACGTAACATGGGGTTAGGGGTACAAAACTGGATGTTGGTACGTTTGTTGCGGTTGATAAAACATGTCGACACCCGTTTGAGCATATGGATTCACAGACGCCCCAACAGTAAAATCATACGCATTCATCGCCGCATTTGCAGTAGTCTTCATTTTGTTAGCCCTGCGCCGTGATCTCGTAGGCGAATATACATTCTCGCCCAACCCCATATTTTCAAATCCATGTTGGAGGCCCTGGTGATGATAAAGCTGTGGATCGATTGCCGGAGCCATGGAGTATCTTTCCGCCAGTATAAATAGTCAGCCACAGTGTCCCACGAGTTGTGGAGTAATGTAGAGACGAACCCGTTCGCAGCATCATGGAGCTGTTGTGCAATTGGAGGTGTGGCGGTCCCTGTCACGTTAGCTCTCTATGCTCAAAATAAAGAGTTCTATGCAAACTGAAATTACCAGTACTATGATTATGTTTAGGAGTAAAGGGCGCCGCATCTGCAGCTTTCGGAGATATCGTCTTTTTCGGAGGAGTGGCCGGAGTGAAAGAGGGGGAGTCTACATTGAATTTTCCCCGACCAGTACCAGATTGTTGCTTCTGGGAGTGCGGGTCATGGTTGAATGCGCAACCTATGAGACTTTAGCCTGCGAAAAATCGACCAAAGCAGCCCCCCCTACCTTTGTCCTGGTATCGACAATATCCATAGATAGTTATATTTCGACAGATTGTAGAACTCGAATCTTAGTGATATATTAGACCTACATCCAGAAACCGAACATGCCCTGGAAGCGAAAGCAATCCTATTGGGAAATGTACAGACCTTTGGCTTTAGGTCTGGGTGAAGATCGAGTACACTGTTTAATGTAGTTGTGGCGCTGGTAGGGGGTGGGACAGA